>NW_019738352.1:468347-602816 GCF_002891405.2 Cryptotermes secundus
AAATTACCTTTAATTTGAATTTATTGGTGCTTAAAGCTGATTTTCGAAAATGTCACCGCCGGCCGCAACACAGGCTGCCACTCGGTTGTGAACCGCGCCGGACATACCAACCCACCACGCCTTAAGTACCTCTCAAGTGTCGAGATAACGAGAAAGCTCTGTCTGTAGCTGGCTAAAAATAGCGACCCGCCAGCTGACAGACGCGGTTCACACGAGGGCGTGTACGGGAATGAAAAAACGGTTATAATTCCGTAACCGTCGAAAATCGGGCACATGTTTATATGAACTTCTTTGATCACAAAGACCTAGGAAATCACCTCCTGCAGTTATGCCCTAAAGTCGTGAAACACTCTGTATATGTTTCTCCTCTTTCCCATGCCTGAGTATCCGATATCTTATTTCAAAGGAAACGAAATAAATTTAAAACCAGCTGCAGAAAAAGTTTTGCCTTTTAAATATGTGTTGTTATTTTCAGCACAGTTTAATATCATGATGAAGAGAACGCAGAGAAAGTCACAGGTAACTGTGTAGCCATCGTCAGCGAACGCTAAAACGATAAAATTCTTCCTGCTACTGGAGTTGTGGCTGCATGGCTGGACTGTCTAGCGAGCTCCGTTTCATTCGCATTCAGTCCCGGTGCACTCAAAGGCGTCATGATCATCAATTTTCTCTGCTCTGCGTGTTCTATCGCAGTGCCATCTCCAGTCTGTGGTCAGCATTACCTCGGGCGCAAGGGCGGAGGGGTAATATGAACGCCATACTGTATGCTGCGTTTCCCGATGATAGCTGCTTCATATTAATGGCATAAACCAACTCTCTCTCGTCCTCCCCTCTTTTTTCTCTCCCTCTTTCGTCACAAATGCAAAACTGATACCGGCCTACATAGCAAACAGGAAGTTTTCATTGTTCCGCAACTAAAAAGAGCGTCACAACCGCTCCGCATTTCAAAAACACATACACACACACAAAACAAACAAGCCCCCTTGATGACTTGATGAACGATGAAAAAGGCTTAAACTGTTGGATAGAAATTAGACTACCGATCGCAATTCATATCAGAGCTATCGACTTCAACGTACGCCAGCGAAACTGAGGAAATTATTTCAAGGATCCACAGCTTTGCAGTGAGTACTGGCTTGTTGCTTACTGAGTGACTGCAAAGCCGACTCAACAAATTACACCTCACTTGAAGTTTTAAACTCTGGCTTAACTTAGGGCAGGAGCGTTTCCTTGCACATTAGATTGAATGGCAACATCGCCATATATGTTGGTCGTCCGGAGTTTCATTAACGCTCCTTTGTTATTATTATTATTATTATTATTATCCCAGATTTATTATCTTATGTCTGCATGAGTGGCTAAGAACAGCCATCATTTTAATATTATCACGTCTCATGGTAACGCAATAAGAAATTAATGGGTTCCGGATTAGACGATAAATTTTATGAAAAAAATTGACATTTCATTATACTTATTTTAGTAGAACTATTATATAAAATCTTATCCTTCCTGTGACCAATATCCGATTTTCTATCTCTTTCTATCTCATTGACTCTTAGTATCTCATTCGACCTCTGATGTTCTCCAATATCTGTCTATGTGCTAGTTTTTTAGATTAATACAAGAAAATGTTACTATCTTGTTGGGAGAGCTCATACAAGAAACCGCGTCGAGAGTTCCAAGCAGAGGGAAATATCTGAGCCCGATATTTTCATATAAAGCCAGGTTAATACTTTGTTTGCTATTCCTGCGTAGGTTTGCTTATGTAACAAGTGCGAAGTGCGACCTTATGATCACAGGTTCATGCTATTATAAGGCTCTTAATACAAGAGGCCTCCTTTGTGCGTCCTTTACACAAATAAGGATAATTAACTTATAATAAAAAATATATTCATTCTATGTGGTTCATTTTGGAGATTATTTAAGAATTTCCCGTTAAATTCCGTATTGGGGAAACTACGATTAATGTAGTCTGCCGAATTATTGATTTGCTCCTCTTCAGACAAACATGCAGGCAGATGAAACTGATACTTGAAATACTTGTATTTGCAGTACTGTCACGTCTCCTGGTAACGCGACAAGAAATTAGTGGGTTCCGGATTAGAAGAAGCTGTTTATTGGATAACTCGTTTACAATTACATTTACAGTCACTCTGAAATAGCGTCTTACAGACGATGCAACCTGACTAGTCTGTCGTCTCCTGGCTCTGGGTTGGTTTCTTCTGCTCTCGGCTCTGCTCCGGTCGCCTCTGTTCGCAGTTCTGACCTGTTCTCAATTCTCCTCTGACCTCTGTCTCTCAATTCTGACCTCTCTTGCTCTGTTATAACCGATAGCCGGACGGCCTAGAGGACACCTTCAATGTCTTCGTTTCATGTGTCCTATCCGCTGTTAGCCAGTGTGTATTCGTTGCCGCGGGAACGTCACTAATTAGCTAGTGTATTCGTTGCCGCGGGAACTTCACTAATTCCGGTTTTCCATTTGTGTGGTAACTTTTCTTATGTATGCGTTGTCGTGGGAACCTGTTTCATAGTCACCCTGACAACGATACAGAACCGTGGATACTGTGCCGTTGCCTGACAGTGAGCGCCCGCTGTGACTCAGATATTCTAGTTTTAGGCGGCACGCCACAAGATTGGTAATATTATGAGGGTGTGGTGAATTGTAATCTGTCAACTAGGCAGTTGTATCTTCTTTCTTCATGCTTAATAGTCGTACCGTCATGTCTTCTTCACCTTCTTGAAGTGCCATGCACTGTATATGCAATAGTTACATTCCAATAATTATAATTATTGGATAATAATAATTATTGGAATGTAACTATTGCATATACAGTCTTTGAAGAACAAATTATAATTTGTTCTTCAAAGACTCCTACTAACAAAGGGATTCATTACGTTGAAATGAAATTATAATTATCGTAGAGCGTCTTATTACCGTAAGTCACCAGTAGTGAATTTGAAAAACTTCCCAAGCTTTAGACAGAGAGGAATTCATACAGGATATTGGTGAGAAATTCAGAAGGAAAGAGACCACTAGGAATACCAAGACATAGGTGGGTGAATAATATTGAAATGGAATTAAGAGAGAGGATGTAATTGTATGGATTGGATTAATCTGGCTCAGGATGGAGACCAGTGGCGATTCTTGTGAACATGGTAATGAATCTTCGGGTTCCACAGTATGTTGGGAAGTTCTTGGGTAGCTGCACAAGTGACGGCTTCTCAAGAAGGCTCAGCTTCGTGCAGTTAGTTAAACAAAATATTATGTGTCGACTATTAATTTACAAATTCTTCCATCATTATTATCATCATCAACATGACCACCAGCGTTGCCTTTATCGACATCACATATTAATATTTCGGGCTGTTTCTTTTACGAGGACTAAACCTATTTCTATAGCCATTGTGTCGGACGCTCATTGCATCGTACAGTTTGGTTTATATTGATGTAGCAGCTTGGAAATAGGTTCTTAGGTATTCTCTTCAATAACTCTAACCATTTTCAAACTCAATCCTTAATTATAATTATCATCATTTTCTATCTATCTACCTATCTATCTATCTATCTATCTATCTATCTATCTGTCTGTCTATATATCTATGGCTCTATAGTTCTCTGTTGCACCTTGGCCGCCTTTTCAATTTCTTGATCTATTCACGGTCGATATGACTCCTTGTACGGGACATCACCCGTTGCAAAGGCCTCTACTTACACACAGAACAACACAGATACAGAATAAAAGCTTACAGACATCCATGCCTGAATGGGATTCGAACCCACGTTCACAGTGTTTGAGAGGGCGAAGGTCGTTCATACCTTAGACCGCGCGGCCACTGTAATCGGCAATTAAATATGAAAGTAAATTTGGAAATAACATCTCATATCAAAGTACTTGAAGCCGAATGGAACACACAGGGAGGTGAGAAATGACACAAAATTTTAATCTGAAAATATAAAGAAAGGCACCAGCTGGGAGTCCTTGGAATATACAACACTGTAATTAATTTCAATTTTTATCTTAAAGAAATGGTGTGGAAAGTTGTGGACTGGATTCAAATGCCTTGGGATATGTTGCAACGGCAGGTTCCATGAACACTATATTGGAATTAACGGGACCGATTAAACGCAGGAAGTTTCTTTACAGGTTCAGCGACAAATTGGGCCTTACAAATGCGCATAAAAATTTTTTGTCCCACCCATATATAGCTCAGAAGCTGTGAACTACTTAACAAAAATCGTATGAATGTTGAGCTACAAGACGTTTCTTTTAAGAAGCTGGATCACATAAATCTAAAAGCAACGTATGTCACAAATTTCTTCGCTCCGATATTCTTCCTTACGCTGAAATGAAATAAAGACTAGAGTTGCTTCACATATTCGAGCATTAACTTTGTCTCGTTTCTTCTTGAGGAACACATGACCAATTCCTGCAATATTGCCGCTGTCAGCTTACAATGAAAAATGGTAGCGTAAACGTTGTTTTCTTTTATCAGACCGCCTAGAAGGGGAGAACTGGAAGGGGTGTTACAAATTGAAGTAGCATCATCATAAACTGCTCCAGCACCGAAATTGATGGATGGAGATGAGCAGAGAAGTTGAGCCGCACAAGGATGCAGTACCCAGCCACTTAACCCATCCGGGTCGGGAAACCCTGTCGCAGTTTATCGTGTGGGAATCATTCCCTGTGAATGAGCAGCTGCAATGTCCTCACACAGCTCTTAGAAACCAGCGGGAATGGTGATATCGCATTGTATGTAGAAAGTACATATTCCTTCAGATGTGACTACATAATATGAATACACAAATTATGTTAAATGTTTCGAACCGTAAGGTAATTTGTATATTCGCAATAAACTAGTCATATCTGAAGGAATATATATCTTTTACACACATACTGTACCATGTAGACCCGTTGCTAAGTAATAACTAGGGATTGAATTTTAGTGCAAATGCGTATTTCTTGCCTGCAACCAAAAATATGCTCATTTGAATATATGTATCAATTATTTCATTTCTTAAATTTTAGACGTTGTTTGATGCTCCATATAAATGCATATTTTGCCTGTTTTATGAATAAGCATAATATTTTTTTTATATCTATTTATGCTGCATATTTTCTTTTTTTAAGTGTTTATAATTATGTATGTTTTATTTATGTTCAGATTTCGTCGTTTGTGTACAATTTTTCTTTTCCGTACGAGGATATGCTGCATATTTGACTCGCAAAATTTTGTCTTACCAACAGCAAGTTGAGTACGGATTCATGTTTCTGATGCAATACCCAAGACGGGACTTCCCCGATCCCTCTACTCGTAACTTGCCTCATCCGCGTACCATCAAAGTGGCCGCAAAAGATTAGTCGGAAGCGTATTCGCATGCAGCAGTTAGCAACGTAATTCTAATCAACAGATAATGGGCTTCTTTTATTTATTTCCGAAGTTTGCATCAGGTTCACTACGCTTCTTCATTTGGAGCTGGAGGTCATTCACATTAGTGATGACTAGTCTGTGGTTAAGTTTGTATAGTTTTTTGTAGTCATGCTGAAAGTGAAAGTAAGTCAGGAAACTAAATTAAAGCTGTATCAGCGGGAGTTTGAAGGAGAGATAATAACTTCTTTTTTTTTTCCTTGGCACTACAGCCCCAGTGGGCCTAGGCCTACCTCCATGAACTTATCCGTTCACTTCGGTTTTTCTCGATCTTACACATTCGGTAGGACTCCTTGGGCGGGTGCTCAGCTCGTCGCAAGGCCGCTACTTGTACACAAACACAGAAAAACGCACACACACAAACTAAACATCCATGCCATGAGTGGGATTCGAACCCACGATCTCGGTTCCCAAGCGAGCGAGGACGATATAATAACTATGGATAACAAAAGGAGGATGAGGTGGGCATGGCCTGTAGCACGAATTTGGAAGACGAGGAATGCGTATAGGATATTGGTGGGAAAGCCAGAAGGAAAGAGACCACGGGAAAGACCAAGGCGTATGTGGGTGGACAATATTAAAATGGATCTTAGAGAGATAGGATGGGATGGTATGGATTGGATTGGATTGGATTGGATTGACCTGCCTCAGAATAGGGACCAGTTGAGGGCTCTTGTGAACACTGAAATGAACTTTCGGCTTCCATAAAATGCTGGGAAATTCTTGAGTAGCTGCAGAATTGGAGGCCCCTCCAGAAGGGCTCAGCTCCATGAGTAAGTAAGTGATTAATTTATAAACAAAGGCCGCTGCTAGGCAACAACAGCGAAATAAACAAATATACGGCGAGCTTTACTGAGTGACGGCTTCGCAAACAAACTTGTTCCCATGGTAACAAATGAACAACAAAAGAGGAGCAGTGTTTTCTGTGCGGCGGTCCTTGGCGAGATAATATGACGAGGATAAGTAGTTGAGAGTCTCCAGTCAGATCAGTAATGACTTATGCTTGCACAGCCTGGGAATTAGCGACAGACACCTACTAATTAAAATGACAGCGACAGAAAAGCAAGTTTCTTCGCGCCATTGGAAATTTTCCAAGGCACACAATGGTACGCGATTTTCACACAGCTTTCAAAATTCCATATGTATACGGTTATGTAAAAGACTGTACATGCAACAGGCAGTGGTCATACAAAATCATAGAAACGAACATGTTCGTAGCTAAGGAAAAGGCAAAGCCAGACATAGAAATTATAAGGCTTAAACTTGGCGGCTGTCAAGCTCACGCCAAATGATTAATCTGCCGTTGTAACACAAGACAGGTAAGGTAGGTATGGTGTACTTTACGAAGCCTGGACTGACAGAGGACTTGTATACAGTGCAAAAGCAAGAAGTTTCACTAGCATGCTATATGTTATCCTTCCACCTACGCCTAGGCTCCCTAGTGATATTTTCGATTAATTTCTGCTTATATTTATCACTTTTATAGTGCGTGAAATATGTGTCGCCCATCTCATTGTCTTCGATTTGTTCATTGTGATAAATGTTACATGAAGAATACAAATTATTCTCACACTCTCCCTGCTCTTGTTATACTCCCTCTCTTGGGGCAATACTGTCCCCAGCAGGTTTTTCCTCAAGTACTGTCATTCCAGGTTCTTCCGCAAATACATGAGACCAAATTCCGTACACGTACAATCTAACATGTGCCTAATAATTAAGATGATAAATTATATAAAATATCATAATGTTTCTTGTACACGTTACTTTACGACGCACCTTGCGTCATACAAGCTTGTCAGTCAATAACGAAATATTTCTGTCCGCAAGTGTCACCCCTGAACGCCCAATGAAATAAACGCCATCTAATTAATAAGCCAGGTCATGCCTGACATGTCATGAGACGTTATAGCGAACCCACTCAGAAGTCGTTACAGCTAGCTTTCTCAGAAACTGAAGCAATTACATATTAAGGATATTTACAGATTGTGATCGTGGTTTCACATGAATTAGTCGTGAAGACTGCTGCCTTCTCTGATGTGGCGTCGTGTAGTTTGGTACACAGGTACTAACAAATTCGGAGGAATCTGCTCTCTTCATCTTCAGGGTACAAAATGATTGTAGCAGGTCCCCCTGAAATATTGACATCCATCAAAGTACATTACGTCACACACAGGAAGACAGAGTCTTCATATTCTTCGCGGCGAGAATTCCGAATCCCACATGAATAAAACATTCTCCGATTCCGCAAGACACTTGGTCTTAAGCCGCTCAACTCAGAAACAAACGTTTAGAATCCAGCTTGGATGATTTGTTTCATTACTTTTATGTTTTCTTATTGCGATTGTCCCCGAAGTTCAGCTTCTAATAGAGAGATTTACATATGAATGTCCAACGGCAAATGAACCTACGCTCAATTAAAGCTGAGAGGATGGTAACTGAATTCCTTTATTTGAGTGCACGCCAACAGCAGTAAACTATAACAGGCTAGCATTTAATATATTCATAACTAAAGCTATACTAAAAATAGACTAAGAATTAAATACTGAAAATTAAACAGCACAAATAACAAGTTAATAAATTATAATAGAGACCATGAAGTATGGAGGATTAAAACAAAGGAAAAATTTACCTAATGGCGATAGGGTTTATTAAAAACGTACAGAGATCGGCAGGTGTTGCTTGCAACTGTGGTAAACCTTGCTGAAAGATTAACTTTTAAGACAACACTGAGAATAAAGATGCAAATGCCCTTAATTGGTTTAGTTGGTACTCTGTCGGACATATTTTAAACGAGTAGCCTTTTTGAAGTATTTGATGAAAGTTCTTATAACTCAGTGTCTTACTCTAAAGGCTACGAGAAGTTAATCCGTTCATATTAACTTTTATTATATAGAAGATTGTAAAAATATAATCGGATAGGGTCAAAATATATATTCACTTGGAGACAGGTGTAGTACGTGTAAATCAGTACGGAATATTTGTGGTAATTTAGAAGCATTTGGACCGAAATATATTGCAACGAGTAGGGTGGTAATAAGGTAATAAGGTAATAAGTAATAATTTGACAGAAGAAGGGGAAGGGGCGGTTCAACTGATCCCCATCGTTATTTAAATTTGTCGAATCCACAAGTTTCCTTCTTTTGTCTTCATGAAACGTTTTAATAGTGTATTTATATGTGCGTGTAGGTCTTTATACTTGTCTCGTTCCTTCAGGTTTTCCCACCAGACCCATGTATTTATTAAGATTTGTTCTCTGACATGCCTTCTATATTCTGTACCCATTTCGGTCTCCTTGATTTCATCATCTCAGTAATGTCTGCTGAACACAATGTCCGTAATCTTCTCCAGACTTCTGTCACTTCGTTTATCTTATCTCCAAATATTGTCTTCACCACCCTACTGTCAAACGCCCTCAGTCTTTCTTCTTCCCTTAAAGAACAAAGTAACTACAAATATTATTTTAACTAAGTTGAGCCTAGTGTCTCAAGTACTGATTATAGGCAAGACTTTAAAATACCCACTTACGCAATGTGTAGTGACCCACCTCTCGAATTTCTTGTAATTTTGCTGTGTGCGCGTGTTGCAAAGGTTCGAGAATTAGCATTTCACCTAAGTCCTGATTTTTTATGTCTTTTTTTTTCTGTGATTACAAAGAAAAAAATCTCTTCAATGTGCAGGCTAGGAAAAAGTAAGAACATGAAATAGGAGGCCGAAGTTCGTCATCGAGTGGGTAACATAAGTGCATCTTCTTCTGAAGATCTCTAGTTCAGATCTAGGTTAGCAGATTTGCTATGGGGACGGCGATTTGCGTGGTTTCACTCAGTCCCTCAAAACCTAGTTCCTTGCAGTATTTAAAATTAAGCCACGACCGCTTCCTTCAACATTCTTTCAAATTCATTATAATATTATCTTTCAATGCGTCATTAGATAAGTTAGTACAGTGAATACACTAAAGTCTGCGTGATTGAGGAATCAACTTTCCAGTCTTCTCAGAGTTTTGAGGTTGCTCTCTCATCTACTTCGTCGGAAGCAGTTCTGAGGCACACTCAGCCTTAAAGCCAATAATTATATAAGGCTTTTTAACCGGGATTTAAGCAGTGAGGGCCTGAAATTGGCCATTCACATTCGCATAGCACCGCTATCAAGAATGCAAGTTCTATACTTCCTGCCTAATTAGGCGTATAGTTGAATGGGACAGAGGATTGTATTTTTATCAGCCCTGCTGTAGCATTTCGCAGAACAGTACCGTGTCTGAGCAGATCCTGAGAACTCGAGCGTACCGCTGTGATGTTGATGCACCACTTATACCATTCGGAACGCTCCTGAAGTATCTCTCAGCCCTTACTGTCAGTTCCTGCTGAGTACGCGTACAGCCGGGTCTCCTGTCCTTTACATTTAATACTTTTATTCTGAAGACGTGTTTGCCTGAGAGCTTTAGTTTGAATTCTATTTTCCGGGGGTTTCCCAACATTAAAAGTGTTTTGTAATTGACTTCGTTCCCATTTTATGTGCCTGGAGCATCTTTCGAGTGTCAGAGGGGGTGCTCATTGATCGGACTGAAGAGGTTATGAAGTGTTCATTCTCAACAGTACCCTTACTGTCGCTATCATCATAATCATTATCGTCATCATGGTCAGCATCACCATCAGCATCGCCTACAAGGCTTACGCCTGTTGCTCTGTTCCAGTCCCATTGTTATGGGAATTCATCTTTCCGTTTCCTTCGAGGTCTTCTCACTTGGCTCCTTCCTTGAGTTTCTTACTCTCCTAATTTCCTCGTAGGCCGTGCCATAGCTCAAGCGGTTAGTTGCTGGCTTCCCACCGAGGCGGCCCGGGTTCGATCCCGGGTCTGGTCAAGTGGGATTTGTGGTGGACAAAGTGGCGCTGGGGCTTGATTTCTCAGAGTACTTCGATTTCCCCTACCAATCTTCATTCCACCAAATTCTTCATCATCATAATCACCCGGGGCAGGCTACAATAGGCCAATCAGTGACCGCCGTGCTGAGTGGACCCAGTTGGACTCCCCCCCCACTAAGCGAATTTAAAAAAAATCCTCGTAATACATTCTATTATCGATCTTCTTACACGTTCTGAATATTATTATTAGTATATATATATATACACAGTGTTAATTTTTATAGTCCTAGTTCCTGAACATTTTATTGTATATTCGCTGCTTTTGATCTAAAATCTTTGCGCAGACTTACAAACCGTAAAACAAAATTTCTACATCAAAAAGAAATGACTTCAACAAAGGGGAACACATTGCCACTTTCCTTAGTTATTCTTAGACGTCGATTAAAACGATTCTTAATTTAATTAACGCCGATGTTATATTGGGTTGAATGACGATGCAGGTCAAACAGAAGTTTGAATGTGTGAGGAGCTGGAACACGGCGATCATAGCTCACTTGAAGGTACGTGCTTCTAGAGAGACGGCAGCTACCCCCCGAGTAACTGGGAAAACACGTTAGAATCCTAACAGAGCTAGTTCCTCATCTGAAGTTACAGTTACCAATGTTAGAAAGGCGAACTTCAGCTTATAAGTTCCCCTTCATTCCCTGTGATGTTTATTGCAGATAAAACTTTATTATTTAAACAGCAAAGGAAGAATGTCACGCGTGATCTACAAATTTCCCTCACAACTGGAATGTTCACGGTTATTATGAGTGACAGAAATCTTCTCGAGCGAATAGTAATTCCAATTCAAAGGCGATTTCCGAAATTTCGGACACTCTCTGTCTCCATTATTAGGGGATGACGTACCGGGTAAACGTTCTTGTATACAATATATAGTATATATTAATATGGATGACGTGAGTCTATATACATATACACGTACACATGTATGTGTACTCAAAATTGTGCTGTTTGTATTCGGAAGAAATGGTCATCCCCCAGTTACTTACTGATGTACTCTCACTCAGCTACCTTAGGAATTTATCGTCTTATACTTGATGAAAATTTGTCTCAGCATGTTAATCGGAGCCGCCACTAGCCCACATCTTGAAAAAGAATGGTTCTAGTTCATTCCCAAACCTTAGTATAGTTGGATTCATTACATTGTTACCATGGTTATCTAATTAAATATCTAGCAGTTTCCCCTCTTTGGACCTTCTTACTAAAATTTTACACATATTTCTCCTTCGCATGCTTTCTGCATGTCCTATGCTTCTTATCCTGCTTAATTTCATTTCCCTAATAATATTTTCTGGGGCGAAATATAGACAATATCCTTTTCATTAAGCATTTTTCCATTATTCCGAAAGGTAAGTCGATAAGAACACGATTACAGTCATAGGCATGGTGGTTTAATATAAGTGGATTGACGCGAAGGAGAGGGAAGGGCTGCTGTTTTCAGAGGGTCGTAGAAAGAAGGGAGCTAACGCAATTTGTAATAGCAATGGGGCTCAGCGAAGGCGGTAGAGCGATTCTTCCACATGTCAACACTAAGTTCTGGTTTCAGTTGCCCCTCGTGCTCCCGCAACACTCTCGCCTCCGTCATGTCATTTAGAACTGGGCCTTCTGCGGCAACGGCCAGCTGAGAAGTGACAGAGAAAGAAACCGAGGATGTAAGGCTCTACAGATTTGATGACAGGATTTTACCTAACAGCTACACTGGGTAATATCTCAGAGCACTATTATCTTCAAATTCATTATCGCGAGATCCTTAAATCTCAGAAAGGAACTGTTGTGTTAAATTTGGGTTTCAGTGAGATGTTTAGTCGATTATCAAATGATTCCTTACTCCGGCTAATCCTTAGGTTCACCTTTTTTTTTCAGAAGAAGGGAGGTTATATACCTTCCACTGAGAGTAAATGTGAGCATGGGTGGTAATTTTTTTTTCCTTGACACTACAGCCCCAGTGGGCCTAGGCCTACCTCCATGAACGTCTCCGTTCACTTCGGTTTACTAGATCTTACACATATGGTAGGCCTCCTTGGGCGAGTGATCAGCTCGTCGCAAGGCCTCTACCTGTACACAAACAGAGAAAAACGCACAAAAACATCCATGCCCTGAGTGGGATTCGAACCCACAATCCCGGCTTCCGAGCGAGCAAAGACAGTGCACGCCTTAGATCGCTCGGCTACCGTGACCGGCTGGGTGGTAATTAGCTTAAGGATTTTGAAGGAGGCGCATAATCGGTAGTGTGTTTAATGAATTAAATTATGAATATGTGTGGTTCTGTGAGGTTTGGCATGTACGGAACTTAGAGAAACAGGGTGTAAGAATGTGACATGGATAAATCCGGCTGAGGATGTGGCCTATTAGCGTGCTTTTGTGTAGAAGACAAGGGTTCGTTTTCTTGACTGTTTCTTGAATAGGCAAGTGGGTATCAGCTGCTCAAGACCCGAGCCTCAGGGATTTCACTTTCTGTACATCCCAGAGAGTGAACCGCTCAACTGGACATTACAGGTTTCTAGAACAGGATGCCTTGTCATTTCGTAGATGGGTGCCGACGGAACAAGGGGAACTCCCTATTCCGTTTCAGATTTTAAGTCAGTAGACTCCTCCGTAGCCTAGCTCTCGGATAAGCCAGCCGCCATTGGAATTGAATACACGTCGACAGCATTGCTGCTCCATTTATTTGCTTCGCGTAATTCCTTCTTTCAATGTATATATATACATCTATGTGGAGAGAAAAATAAGTATTGTATATTGTCTAGGTAATTCGATAATATTGGGAAAGTCCATTGTTGTATCAACTAATTATTAGATTAGTTTTTGTATTGAAGATATATGGTTTACTGTAATTGTAATCAGTTGCTTTATGTAGTAATTTTCTACATTGAAGGGCATATAATTTGTTGAAGAAAAGAGGAAAATGTGTAGGAAAATTTTTAAAGCCAAGCTTTAAACTATATTATAATAAGGAAAGACTAGGTATGACGGGTGTAAAGAATAGAGGAAGAGGAATTATCTCCTGTTTATTTCATGATCCGTATTAGCTAATAACATTAGAATAGTCGAGTAAGCTGCGTAGCTTATAAAAACCATAATTGAACGAATCTTTGGGGCTCATGTATTTCGATTTCTGGTCACGTGCAGCGGAGCTGCTTCTGGTCGTGAAGGAGGACTTGAAACAGATGGCCTTGTTCACTATGATATCGGGAAAGCTGAGACCGTGACCGTACGGTTTAAGAAACGTTCGACGTAACGACTAAACTTAGTCCACATGGCGCACGCAAAACCAACAGTGAGTGAATGCTGACTAAATTAGGAGAAGCAACAGGGTACAGGTTAGAGACATTACTTGTAAAGTTAAATCTTGCTAAAGGTGCAAAATGATTGCAGAGGAGATATTAAGAGTAGATTGCGATCATTTCCCTACCTGTTCTATATGTTTGTGCACAAACATTTATTCTTACAAGGGAAGTAGTGANGGTGTCTTCCTTCACCTGAGGACGGAAACAGATTTAGTTTCCGAAACGTCGTGTTTTTATTAGTTATCTTAAAAACCAGGACGATGGATAAAGTCCAAAAACCCAATATATCAGTGTGTTATACACCATCGTCAGAATCCTATAGTAAAGGGAAGTAGTGTTAAACAGTGGCATGATTCCTACTCTCCAGAGGTTCCACCAGGTTTCGAAACCTTATTTCATACCCGTGCTAACAACCCAGTCCATGCATTTTAGCCCGGGGTTTGATAGGCATATAAGATTACCGTGACAGAGGGTGCCGGGAGGTTTCTACAAGGGGGGGGGGGGTTGAAATAAAAATGACGGGCGTTAGACGTAAATACACACCCGTTACGAAGGCATGCCTCGTGTTCTGCATTATCCACAGAAACTTCGGTTCTATTGAACTATCATCGAGTGAGTGGACTGAACACATCTGCCCCAAGGGATACCGATTGATACTACCCAGTTTCGCCACCATCGCCAAATTTGAAATGCAACGGAAGCACCGTCTAATTGATGGTGATAAAATAGAATCTAATTAAAAACGAAGAAAATTTTAACAGTTTACATAGTACTGTTTTTGTAGGTGCATTGTCTCTTCTTCATCTCCTTCTCTGCATATAAATTGAATTTATCGACTTGGACTTTTCATACAATTACAGATTTTTAAATTTGTCCTAGAAGAACAATCTTGATCCAAACACTCATTCATAGTGGCACATTGAAGCTTTTCATGAATATCACTTTGCGCTGTGAGATGGATCTTTATGCACTATCCGGAGAGTTCCCTTGTTGACTGTAGTTAGCAGTATTCGTAATACGTAGATGCTCTTTGGTAAATTAAGTCTTGGTTATTTAATTTATTAGCGAAGAGATGTTATTTTTCATAAATGCCATTTTTAGAAAGGTTGTTTTTGTTAGCTGTGCCTAAACTGGAAGATTTGTAGTTGTTTACCACATGATGATAATGATGATGGTTCGTTAGAACTGAAATATATAGTAAAAGATAACCAGATAAGAAGAACTCTCACTAACTCTCACTTGTTAGTGTGACCGATATGAATCCATAACGTCCTTCCAAGGGACACAGGATGTAACCTACGCAAAGGAAGCAGTCATATTCACAATAACATGTAAATCATCACTTAAGAACATTTTTTTCATTTTCTGACGCTAGCTATACGTTGTGAAAAGGAAAGTTTAAAGAAATATATTTCATTGGGGGGNTGGTACGTCGGCCACTAATTCGCCCATTGAACCAGCCCCGGATGAAAGACGATAAGTGTGGAGCAGCCATTGGATTGAGAATTGACAAGGGAAACTGGAGGAATCCTGCCTCAGTGCCACTGTGTCCACCACAAATCCCACATCACCTAATCTGATTTCGAGCCCGGGTCGCCACTGTGGGAAACCCGAGACTAACCGCCTGAACTATGGCACGGCCAAGAAATATATTAGATATATCCAGATGGTAATTTATGTATCATTCCAATATAGCTAGCTCATAGGAAGATGAAATATTATCGAAATGTAAACATAGTTACCCCTCTCCTGAGACGGGTGCGATTAGGCCCCTTAGGGACCAGTTCCGCTACAGCGGTGTCGACGGCAGGTTTAGGCACTCTCAGTGCCCTGTTTCGCTGCAGTGATGATCTTGGTGGGACCTAGTCTACTGGGTCATGACAGTGGTGGGGCGACTAGAAGATCAGTGCTTGCAATAATGAGTACACAAAGAAAATTCGTGTTCGGCACAAAACCTTCCGAAATATACCCACAGTTATCTATTTATTCAGTTATTAAGGGATGGGACAACAGGCTATAGATAGGTTTGCTAACAGTGGGCACAGGATGTCATTTCGAAACATTTTGACGGAAAAACTGAAAACAGTGACTGAGTCACATACAGCCCACAGGTAGCCTAGTAGCTAATGAACTGACTAAACATTGACTGAACACACATAATGCCAACAGCAAAGAGAGTGGAGCAAAAGCAGTGTAGTCTAGTTGTGAGTTTTCATGGCAAAGTAGTCCTTCTGTGTCTGTGAGGACATGATCATGGCAAGGGTGTTCGTGAAAGGTACGGACCGCGCAGCTTCCACGATGGGCGCCTGCATGAACAATGTAAAATTGTATAACAATAAATTGGAATTAGTTTTGAACTGCAATATTTCACCACAATGTACGTCAAAGGACGATTATATTCTAAACCTGAGGTTTTCTAATTTCTCTGCAATATAATGCCAATTTCAATAGTTATTGTTTGCGATTAGTAAACTTTTAAAATTAATGCCTTTTAAGAATTGCTTAAATTCTTCGTTAAAGTGCAGGGGGTTAAACAGTAGCGTTTGGTAATTTTTTTTGGGGTACCACCAATAAAACTGCAAGCAGATGCCAGGATTTATTGACCACTTATACACACAACTCGTAAATAGAAGCAACTATAACAGTTTCACTGGTTTACACACCCTAAAGATTCCTGTATCTGCAACACATACAGAGTTTTCTGTCTTCTCTAGTCGTTTCCTGGTAACTGATCCTAACACTGTCCTCTGATAACGTCCTTACTGGGTGGTGAACATCCTACAACTGTCTCACTGCTCCAACTGTCGACTCTCAAATAATAATGTTCTGGTTATAACATCTCTGTACGGACCTCGTAGCAAACACCGCTCGTAATTTTTGTAGTTCAGTCTTCTCCGCGGGAACACGTTTGTTTGCGAAGCAGTTAGTCAGCAACGGGTCTACATGCTACAATACGAGTATCTACAATCGTTACCACAGAACCCATGTGAAATGTTTCACTGTACAACTAAATATCTGTAATAACAGTGAGCAATATTCACGCCCTGCAGGACGCATCCTGTAGGTCAGATTCACAAGAGAAGAAGTATTAGGCATAAAATTTGTTTAACACGAAAAAAATCTTAGTATGTTTTCCTAATGCTTTCTGCGTTTCACGTGTTCCTTGTAACAAACTGTTGTTGCTTCCTTAAAGAGCGTTAAACAATTCTTCTTAATGCAGACGCGTTATATTTTCTGTGATGTGGGAAATTAATTTTTAAATATTATATAAATTAATTCCTTGAGGAGAATATTTGGACCGAAGAGAGATGAAGTGACAGGAGGTTGGAGAAAACTGCATAATGATGAGCTTCATAACTTGTACTCTTCTCCAAGTATAATTAGAACGATAAAGTCAAGGAGTATGAGGTGGGCAGGGCTTGTAGCACGAATGGAGACGAAGAAGAATGCATATATGATATTGGTGGGAAAGTCAGAAGGAAGGAGACCACTGGGAAGACAAAGGCGTAGGTGGGTGGACAATATTCCAATGGATCTCAGAGAGATAGGATGTGATAGTATGGATTGAATTGATCTGGCTCAGGATATGGACCAGTTCAGGGCTCTTGTGAACATGGTGATGGACCTTCATGTTCGATAAAATGCCGGGAAATTCTTGAGTAGCTGCAAATTTGGCTTATTCTGAAGAAGGGCTCAGCTGCATAAGTAAGTAAGTATATAAATTAATCCCAGGGTTCAAGGATTCATATTTACAGGATATTACTGACTGCCCCGTAAAATATGATGAGTAACTACAAATTATGAATCTCTTCATTAAGCAGTTTTGCCCATTCTCCTACAAATTCTGCACTTTACTTTCAAATAGTCTCTGCTGCATCCAGTTCTCAGACACTCTTAACATGTTTCTCTCTTAATGTGGGAGACGAAGTTTCGCAATCATTAAATAAAAGATAATAATATTATGGTTTGAATATTTTCTTCTCTTTCCATGATAGGAGTTGGAAAGACAGGAGAATCTGAACGTAATGATAGCAGACATTCTCAGAATTTAATCTGATTTTAAATGGTTCTGAATTAGCTGAAGAACAGCGCAAGATTCGTCCTGGTGTGTGTAGACACGAGTAGAGCCTAACCGGATAACACAAATATCTGCTTCAATGCTCAGAGTCACGAACAATAGGTAATAACAATTTTACTTTCAGGATGGAATTCTCTCATTCCAAACATTTACTTTGAAGGGCAAATTACTACTTTTCTTGCTTGCGGCTGGAAGTTTCCTCCAGTAATCACTACACACAGACATCTTTTGCCGGTACCGTTGGGCTTTTACTATGACCAAATATTGATTTCGGCAAAATTAATAATCTTTAACTAAGTGACTCAGTTAGAAATACAATTTTGTAATTACAGACTATGTTTCCAGGACAAGATTATTGATTTCATCTACAGTTAAAGTTGGCGGATAGATCTTGCTAGAGGAAGTATAGGCAAATAGGAAAAGGCAATTCATTGTCACGTAAACGGAATGATGTTCCGTTCATTATTAAACAGATGTTTTTTTGTAAGTTTTGAGGTTTTCACGGCGATGACTATGAAGAAAGTCGTCTTCTGGGATCTGGCGCCGTGTATTCTTGGTTTTAACCGACGTTTCGGAGGAACATATCGCCTCCATCTTCAGGGTAGTTGAGTTGCATGCGAATACAGATAGCTGTAGCTGCAATGCACGCGAGGAAGCGGAAGACATGTATTTAGTGCTCTGAAAGACATGAGCAAAGCATAATAAACTTAGCCTGAATGGTCCATAAGCTAGGCCGAGTATCTGAACATGTTCACCTCGAATTCCACTACAAAGTTACCGCTACACGTAATTGTTATTAAATACGTACGTTTCCAAGAAGGGGGAAAAATAAAATCGGCCATAGACCGCATGGCAATCTGAAGCCAAGAATAACTGTTAGTGAGAGCCAGCAGCAATTTAACCGACCGACTTATTTTTCTGTATTTTGAGGTACCTTATACTTGTTATTTATCCAGTCAATTGTAACCTCCTTGATTTCAGTATTCCTACCTTTGTTCCTTACAGTGTCTCTTACTTCACCTCGCCCAATAATTATGTTCTCAAACATTCGTAACCTCTAAGTAGATTGCGATCTTCTAGGACGTAGAAAAGCTTAAGCTAAATGTAAGATGCAAGAATCTGCCAGAAGTACTATTTACATCTTCATGGTACTTTGATCTTGGAAGCCGTAGATTCCCCCGAAACTTTGGTAAATACATTCCAGCCTACACAGTATTACAAAGTAATATTTTTCGCAGTGAAAGCCGTAATTCATAAGAACTTACAATTTTAATTCTGCCCTCAATATACGAGGCATTTTCGACACGACAGATTGGATATGCCAATGTATGGATGTGTCCCGCACTGACTTTGTTAAGTTACAGATCTGGCGAGTTCTGTTTGTTTTCGCCTCTTGCAGTCAGAAGTGTGTCCTGTGTATATAACCTCAAACCCCGGAGGCTGGTAAACACTGTATACCAGATACTTCCTGATGCAACATCCCAATAGCTGGTAGCAAGCATAGACTGCCTACCCTCATCCGGCAACCATGAATCCAAGGCATTCATTCGATGCCACACTCACTGAGCGCCTGAAGGGTATACTTTTGGTGTAACAAAGTTATATGAAGTTTAGCTTCATATTGGTAGCCACTGTGACATGAAACTCAGGTACATCCCATGCAGCAAGTTGAACATTGGCAGTCTAATTTGTATTAGATCATAATGAAATGTCATTTAGAGACTGGAATGTAACGAGCGTCCAACAGGAAACAGCAAGAACATTTGACATTTAAACGTTATTGTCGGTATGTGCTCTTTGCATCCAGTAACTAAAACAAATGCATAATGGAGAGATCACATCTATGTTCCCACATATTCTTTCACCGAAACTACGGAATGGATTTTTTTTTCCTTGGCACTACAGACCCAGTGGGCCTAGGCTTACTTCCATGAACTTCTCCGTTCACTTCGGTTTTTCTAGATCTTACACATACGGTAGGACTGCTTGGGCGAGTGATCAGCTCATCGCAAGGCTCTACCTGTACACAAACACAGAAAAACGCACACACACATCCATGCCCTGAGTGGGATTCGAACCCACGATCCCGGCTTCCGAGCGAGCGAAGACAGTGCGTGCCTTAGACCGCTCGGCTACCGTGGCCGGCTACGGAATTGATTTAGACTGAATTATTATTCGGTTGAGAAATCTATGCGAAAATATGTGAATTACTTTTTATTTTCGTTGATATCCGTCTATGAGAACCACACTACTTCCTACTTCGTATGACGCTCAAATCTTTTTCTCCATTTCTTAAAAACGGCTTATGGTATGGAAGGTTGATATATAGAACTCATTAAGTTGTAACTAAATTCATGGAAAACGTTTCCTGGAATTCTTAGAGTGTGTAAAGTAAATAAGAAGTTTCCTAACTTTCGTCAAACTCGACATTTGTTCTCTGCTCAGAACACCGGCCCAATGGACACTGTCCGGATCCAAATCGCGTTATCTTTAAAATTCACTTAAAATTATTCTCACATGTAAACCCACGTTTATTTACTTTCGGGGTTTCTCATCTCGCCCATTCGTGACACAGAGGAAGGGGCGATAAGCAGTGGCACTTCTGTCTTCCACTTATCACATACCTATTTCTAATATCGACCGGACATCGGCTATCGTGAGGCTTTCGTGGTTTTACTCAGAATCTCCAGGAAAATTCCGGGATAATAATTTAAATTAGAAAACGATCGATTCCTTCCATAAATTTCTAATTCGTTATTCACAATTATTTAGCCATTCTGTGCTTCATAGTCTAAGTTAACTGATTGTGTCATTAAATGGGCTCCAAGCAAACAAGCAGGGAGACAGACAACCAAATAAACAATGAAGCAAACAAATAAGCAAAATAGCAAATAAAAACTAAAATACATACATGCATACATACATACATACATACATACATACATACATACTGTTACCGTCCCACTTTCTTTCTATGTACTTATGTGCCGGCTTCGGTAGACCACTGGACTCCTATTAGGATCGTGTTACGGTAATACCTGAGGCAACCGGAAACTGCACACTTGAACCACTGCTCGAAATCAAAAACGCAACGTCCACTGTCCACAAACTGTTCATTTATTCACAAGCGAAATGTTATAACTTCATTTGCAAGCACGGAGTAATATGGCCCTTTATTATTATCAAATTTTAACGATCCAGAGTGAGGGACTGATGAATTTAGCGAAACTTGAGGGGTGCAACTCAATGGCGTCTGCCTCCGATCGATTAAAAACGCCAAGTTTTTGAAGATCTGTACCCTGCGGCAGCATCGCTTCATCCCCCAAGAAGAATTTAAATCGACAGCCTCTTTCCCAGACAAGAATTCATCTCCTGTTGGCTGATTTTAACTAGCCAAATTCATCCTGCAATCAGCACAGTTACCTTTGAGAATTAAATAGTTCCCAAGATATAGAACCCGGAACCCTACATGTGAGAGCGGTTATTCTCTTTAGTTTAGGGTGCAGCTACACCCTTCCGAAGACACATTTAACAGCTACACATGTTAACTAAACAAAATTCACATCTTCGGAGAACTACAGACTTGTCTCCCATTGTGACCTTGTCCCCTTCCGGTCACCCAAACTGCATGTAAACAAAAACACGGCAGTTGTTTCTGTCCAGATATGAAAAACAAGTCATAACATGCTTATAAATCGGTCTCCCCAATAAACCATTCACACTTCCGAAAAGGCTAAAGAGGACCATAGCGTCCGCGGAGAACTGTAACAGGTTTGGACGGTCACAATACATGCATACATACATACATGCTACAAGAACTGTTGTGATTAGACGCCAAATTTGAACTCTTAACAGAAACCGGAATAGCTACGGAGAAGAGGACGGAGAAACCTATGTTCGATCCTTGTCAGGAGAAGAGACTTCTCTGTTTCCAACGCGTTCCGAATGGGTTCTACCGCCCACCCAGGATCCTCTCCAACGGATTCCAGGAGCTCTTTCCCCGGAAATGAAACAGGACATGAAGCTGACGACTTCTATCAAGTGCCGAGGTTAAGAACACGTGGATCTTCATGTCTCCTTCCCCATACGTCTTCATGGCCTGCCAAATTATGCAAATGAACAATATCAACTTTCTTATTTTGTCCTCTCATTCTGCCAGTAAATGTGAAGTAATTTGTATTTCCGAAAAACTGCATTTAGTAAACACTTTATGTAAGTGCAAAGTTATATGCAGTTTCCATCATCTGTAAGTGTTGAGTTTGTTAACCCGTTCCGTATTTAAACATCAAATTTTGTATCCATCTTCTTCTTGATCTTTCTGGATCACGTATTCCTATCGGTTGACGTTATAAATCCGCCTGGTTGCTCCTTCCGTTGATGTTCTCTGTATTTGTTCCAGCGAAATTTGATTCCTTTCATCTCCACCTGAAGTAATGAAGTAATGAAGTAATGAATATAGGACGCCCTTGAATTTTTTTTTCCCTTGGCACTACAGCTCCAGTGGGCCTAGGCCTACCTCCATGAACTTCTTTGTTCACTTCGGGTTTTCTAGATCTTACACATACGGTAGGACTCCTTGGGCGGGTGATGAGCTCGTCGCAAGACCTCTACCTGTAGACAAACACAGAAAAACGGACACTCACAAACTAATCCCTGAGTGGAATTCGAACCCACGATCCCGGTTTCCAAGAGAGCGAAGACAGTACATGCCTTAGACCGCTCGGCTACCGTGACCGGCCCTCCCTTGAATTTAGGACACAATANTGAATATGGTATGTACATATATGAGTGGTCAGCTTGACGCTTCTGTTGGCTGGTCCGTAACGAAATAGCCTTCCCGGTACCAAACTGATAGGTGACTGCTTCAAAGGTTATAGGTTACGTGGAAGTAACGAGCATGTGTTCTCCACCTTCGTACTAGATAAAAGTGAGTAATTTGCTTGAAGCTCCTGCCGGCATGCTTGAAGGAGTTAAATTCTTCTCTGCGCGGTTGATAAGAGAGAGTGTTTGAAGTCGTGCAGAGGCCTCGGCAGTACGCGGAACTGATAGGTCAGCTATGCTTTAGAGCAGGCATGTGCAACTTCAAACAGATTGTGATCGACTTTTTAGTGTGAAAACTGCCAGTGATCTACCACCCCCTCCTATCGTCGTACCTCGCTTTAAGCAAAAATGTTGGTAAAAATAACACGACACATGATGTTTGTTGTAAAAGCAACATACATTGAAAGTACAGACTACTTTAACACGTATTTTTCTTTCAAAATCTGAATATAATCATATTATATTACAAGTGAATTTACATGCTTTTCACGTATAATTTCCGTATAGGCCTATGAGATCGACCAAAAATCGTCCCGCGATCGACGCGTTGGACATGCCTGCTTTAGAGAGAATATCAGTGTACACCCGTCTGGCAGGATGCTGAATGGACGTGAATATAGACAGACACTTCATTAGAACTGAACCCCGTAACCAGTCACTTCGCTGATTGAAGTTCAGTGGCATGGCGAGTAATTGAACACGCTTAAACCAACTGGCAATAAAAAATATTTGCCGACAGAGCATTCTGAGAGAACGTATGATTTGTGGGACGTATTCTTGTCAGTCGCCTCCTATCCTGTGTGTACCGCGGGGCTCCTTCACCCGCGGGAACGTGGCCAGAGCTTGAAGCTGACCACTCGCCTCCGTTTAGTACCAGGTTAAGAATTCATCGATCTACACCTGCACTCTCCCTTGTTTCGTCATGGCATGATGATAAATTAAGCACAAAAACAATCTTACTTTGTTCAAATCTATAAGCGTACCCTCCATGAATTAAGTTAACGTGCAAATATTATGTTTCTTGACATTATCCATCACCATGTCTTCATCTAGAAATGCCGTCCT
Source organism: Cryptotermes secundus (assembly GCF_002891405.2). NCBI lineage: Eukaryota > Metazoa > Arthropoda > Insecta > Blattodea > Kalotermitidae > Cryptotermes > Cryptotermes secundus. The sequence goes on from NW_019738352.1 coordinate 491,945, forward strand.
GTATATTTTTCAAAACAACGTTTCGGAGACTGGATTCTGTCTCCGTCTAAAGGTAAAACCTCCTAGTTGGGCCCAATCCATAGAGCTAGTCCCTATCTCCGGACCTTGTCTTGTACACCGCAGTCTGTAGTCGGACTTACACCGGACTTCGGTGCTGATGAAACTTTTCGGAGATAAGGACTAGCTCTATGGATTGGGCCCACCCGGTTAGATTTTACATGAAGACGGAGACAGAATGCGGTCTCCGAAACGTTGTGTTTTAAAAAATAAACAGGACGATGTTTTTAGATGAAGACAGGACAATGGACAATGTTCAAAAAAACATAATGTTTATATTAATGTACCATTGTCACAAACGTTTAGATCGTATTCAGCGTGGTTTGGCTCCACCTACGTAAACCAGGTGCTTGGTATAGGGTATTTTTGAACATATTGATAGCTACTGATCTACAAAGAAATTATGTGCATATGTGTAGATGAAAGTTTTATCAGCAAGTTGGGAAAAGTAAACCGTTAGACTCTTTTCATAGTCAACTGAATCCAATCAATATGTTTATAAGTTTATTTCTCTGAGATTTACTTCGCTTTCCTAGAGACCAAACGTCGTGGTTGAGTGTATATCGCCTGCTTCGTAATCGGGATGTCAGTGGTTCAAATCTCGGCACGCAGACCGTTTATCCTGATTTAGGATTCCCATATTGTTACACTGTACCTCTTGCAAAACAGCGGAACTATACGATAACTTGCTCCTGTTAATTCATAACTCACTGTTATATCGTTCGATCCTGCATCATCTGAATAGATGAAAGCTTTGTTCAATAAGCAGATAACAATATTAGACTTCCATGTGCCTGTACGTACGCTTTCAATGTTACATCTTTTTTTGAAATGTAATTATTCGACGGCTACGATTATTGGTGAGCCCCAGGGCCAGTTCGAACCTCTGGAAAAAGGACTTCCTTGCACCAAACGTAAATCAGACTCAGTTTCTTCGGTCGTGGCCCAAATTGTGCAAAGTTTTCTAAAAAAAATATCCTTAATTATTGGCTCGTAGGGAGAATACAAGGCTTCGATAGGTGCCTGCATACCGCTCTATAAATTTCACAGCCATTACTGCATCCACAAGCTTCATTCCAAGCATAACTTTCTGATAACAACACCAGAATCCGATATCATATGTTTATCTTGTGATGAAGGTTACTACAGGCAAATATTATAACGGTGCTAAATTACTGTACACCTATTTTGCTTATCCCCAACAACCAGATAAAATGCATATAAATTAACCCCATTTCATCCAGAGAACCTGTGGCTTACCACGCGGCCTCTGTGGGATACTGCTTACATATAGAGAGAGGTTCCTGGTTGTTATGAATACACGTTTGAAAGTGCTCTAAAGAGACCAGGTATGTGTAGGCGCACCACAGAATTCATATCTCAATCAAGGCAATAAATGTATATGGGAATATGGGTTTAGGAAGGTTATTAATGACTCTGCATATAAACGGCCCGTCTGCAACAACTGAATTCCCATTAACAGTGTACTCCATGCGAACGTGACTTTTGCGAGACGTAAACGGTTGTTGTTTCTTACACATGATATATTCGTGTACCCGTAGAACTTCGCACGCATGCAGGACTTCACAAGTTAGACCAAAACCAACACACGGTGGGATTTGCGAATGATTCTGATCAAAGTACGATGGATTGAAGAGCATACCTGTATGCATTGTTATTTAGGTTGTATTTTGTAAACCAGACTTTATAAACCTTAAGTTAGTAGTAACATGTGGGATGTTAGGATTTCCTAATTTCTTACTTTAATTATATTAATTAAATTATAGGCCATGTTAATGACGAATTCAGAATCACGAATAGTCTTTCTTTTATAAAATAAGACTTAAAAATATTGCACCAAGAGAAGTTTCTAAAAAAAACTATAGAAAAATATACCAAGAAAGGTAATTTTATTTTGCTCCTTGTACAGTAACGTACGCATAGACAGCAATATTGCCATAGAGTCTTGTAGCCAGCCAGAATAAGATTTATATTACATTAGTTCTATTGACGTAATGTAACTCAAAAGAAAAAAATCGTTCTCTAGAAACTGATAGTAGCTCATTCGGGCCAGATTTCTCCGACTTATATTGAACAAGAAAGTACAAAATCTTTCCAGAGGCAAGTAAATCAAGTCCACTTCCCCACACACGCTATAAGATACAGGATTTTAATATTCTTCTTCTTTATACGTCTAGGTTTCCAAAATGCTCTCCTCCTTTCAACTTTCGAAACCAAAATTTGGTATATATTTCTTATCTCTCCACACTCGATATATATAACACACATTCTGTTCTTATATCATAATTTACTTCAAATGAAAAATACGAGATATGAAGTTCTTTATTATAATGTTCTCTTTCAATGTTTTACTTTTTCATAGCTCCCAGTGTTCTATCGCCGTCCTGTTCTCAAACTCTGGAAATCCACGTTCTTTTGTTACGGTGACAGATTTCGTCCAATCTATGCACGAGAGCCTATAAAGCAGTTTGTATGAAAAGGGTTCAAACTTCCCCAATAATTATTTAATTAAGCACTACGCAGCGAAAGCTTTCTGGGGATTGGAGGTGTTTCTCCACCGTTCTTCACATGAGCAATAGATGGAGGTGGGTGTTCACTTTAAAGTTGCAGCCGTTTTAACCTCGCGAAAGAGCACATGATACTAACTGGATAAGGGGCTGGTTGGCCCCGGAGCCGGTCCCGATCCTGTGGAGTAGAGACAAATTTCTTACCTCTGCAAGGAATTGAATCTTGACTGTCCAGCCCGTAGCCTGTCGATATATCGATTCACTTATCCCGACTCTAACAATTTGCAGTGATATGTGTACTACTCTTTCTAGAATTTTGGGTTTATAAATCGCACTGGCCTCAAGATTTCTGAGGGATGTTACCATGAACCTCAAATCCCATGTTCCATGTTGCCTCAGCACTCTGCCGGATGTACTGTTAAACTATTCGAAAGGAAGAGAGAAACAGTAAAGTCCAACACAAAAAGGAAATGAATCAGTTGACAGGTTTTGAGTGGCCTACTAAGAATTTTGGGGTTTGATTCTAATCAGGGACAAGAAATCTTTCTCTCTCCACAGAGTCCGGACTGGTTCTGGGGCCCATCCGGCCCCTTGACTAATGCGTAGAGAGCGTTCTATCCTCTGGTAAAGAGGAGCTTGAAACTGACCGCTGAACTCCATCTAGTGTTGAGGTTAAGAACGCATGGAGCTACACTTGTAAGCCACCACGCGTCCTCTGAGCTCCGATAAGAATTAAATCCGAGGCGTCACCCGTCCTTGGGCCACAACGTAAGAAACGCCGCGGCACTTACTGGAAGAAGTATAGCAAACACTAGATTGAGAAGTGTTGATAATGTTACTAAAGTAGATAAGTGTACAAACTTGAGTATTTTGTTTCACATCCAGTCCTCCAGATATTTCATATTCATTCATTTTGCATAAGCAACATAAGCAACACAGAGTCTCCTTACGTTCGAGTTAGAGAAGCTCACAAAAGAGGGTGATATTCTTCTCGAAATACGTAATATGATACTATACGCTGAACGTTGATCTCCTGAAACTTGTCATCACATTTAATACATATTGTTATACGTATAAAATGCTTTATGTGATTTTCCCAAGAGTCACAAATTGCATCCTTTTTGCTGTTTCGTGTTTCGGATCTCCAGTCGAAATTTCAGGCTTTCAGGTACATTGATGACGCAACAAACATCTGTTGAATGTGGCTGGAATTATTGTTTCGTATTCGGGAGGATCTGCCTTCGAATCTTCGATCAAAAACCGACTGTCCTAATTGAGGTTTCCTGTCAGTTTTCACAGCAAATCCTGTAATACAATAAGCTGAGACTGCTGCAATGTAATCCTTTGGAGTTCCTAATTCACTGACATCCAGTTACAGGGCGCTGCAAAACCGATATAGAAAATAAAGTAATGTAAAATCTGTTCAGTTGAGTTTCGTTAAAAACGCAGATCTGTGTCCACAAAAAAAAAGGAGATTTTTGTTGTATGCAGAGGACCAGTATAGCTGAAAAGCATCTTTAAATATGGTAAGATATGATTAATGAATCCAGAAATATATACCCGCCTGTTTCACCGAATTCAAACATATTAGTCTACCGTGTAGTTTTTGTCGGGGTCTCTTTTCGGACAGTAAACTGGCCGAAGCACGATGACAAACCACTTCCATTTAGTATTAAATTTAAAATATGTTGAACTACACATCAAAGATCTCATTAATATGTATTTTACGATGTTTATTTAGCAGGGACCTGTTACTTCATATAATTTTAAGCGTGTATAGCTTAAAATTAAAAGTTTCCCCCAGTGAAGATAATTAATTATCAGGCCAGGTGTTCGTTTTATGGGAAAATTCTCACCAAAATTCTGTACGTACTTCTTATCTTCGTTGTACCAGTTTCATATTCAATCTTGTAATTTCCTCATATTTCGTTATCTTAATGGCAGTGGGAGACGCGTTCAATTCACGTCAAGAACGTAGTCATTAGGTCAGAACCTCCGTTTCCCACTGTCGCTCCATTAGCTCGACGTAGCGACTTTTCTAATCTGTTAATTTAGAACAGAGATGTCGGGATATCGAGTCGCAACGAGACAGGACTGCATTGTGCAACATGACGTAACAAGTGGCATGTGTAATAATCGCAGAAATGCTCATGGCTGACATGCGGAAAACAGGTCACTCTGTCTGGAAAAGAAGAGAAAGAAAATGGCGCTGTAGACCAACCATTTTCAATGCCCAAGAAGTAGGTCATCCGGTATCTTTGTATCAGATCACAGGAGTGACAACAAGGTTCCGTTGCTAGTTGGTACCTGTATGCTCGTTAATTTACTCTTTCAAATAATTGTACTCTTCACGTCTTTGTTATAATTGGTTTGAGGTTGTCTGGTTTCAGGATATAAACGCGGTCGATCGGCATTCAGGAGTGGGGTAAGAAAGGACGTGAGCCGTCGTGAGGGAGTGGATGGAGTGGCACAAGGGCCAGGTTACAGATCCAGCCTTCTTTTTGCTGAATTGTTTGTAAGACAAATATAGGCCCCACAGCACAAGTTACGACACACACACTGAAATTCATACAAATTATACGCAACATAGAGGCCATCATAATTACTTTCTGCTTCGATTTACGGACCGACCGAATCTAACCGAATACTTCCTTCGCCGTTAAATGTTCAGCCATTTTTGTTCACTTAATGACCTGGTTAATGATCAAATTAATACTATGCCTTCCAGTTCTGACTATTTTTTCTGAGTAAGCAATGAATTTAACGTAAGTCGGTAATTTCAACGACCGCTTTTAAAATTATGAACTACAAAGCCAGAGTCGCCTATTGCCTTCTGAATAACCATTTTTTCAATCAATAGCAGGCTGAGTTTCACAGAAAATGCTTCCCTTCTATCAGAATATTAAAGAAACGTTTAAATTCTCCGAACACACCCCCCTCGTTACCACAAAGCTACTATAACGTATTCGTGGATTGGATAGGGAGGAAGTGCACTGGCGTGAAATTTAATTTAAGAAGTATATTATCACAAGTTTAACTGTGATTGGTAGAAGTAAAGAATTTCCAGTATGTTCTAGGCGTGTCAGTAAAGTACAATTACCTTAGCTCCAAGTACCTGGGGATCGAGCTATTGAGAAACTTTACTTATTTTGGACTTCACCCATCGTCTGGTATGTCTTTTTGTCTTTTACATACCAGACGATGGGTGAAGTCCAAAATAAGCCAAAAGAAGTACAGTATACACCATCGTCCGAATCCTTTCAAGTCTATTGAGAAACTTCTTACAACAGCACAAAATATATAATCCTTCCAATTACACGTATACTTAGAGTTTGTCTGGAATGTTAAAGACGTTGCTTGAAATATGTTTTATGTCGGGTTGTAATGCCTGCACTTACGATTATTTTTCTAAGACTTCTGCAACTTGTCTAAATGACAAAATCATTGGTATAGTCGAAGCTTGCTCCCACAATGCCTCTGAGATACGTCGACTCTTACTAATATTAATTAATATTGTAAATTTAGGATTTTGCTGGTAAGTGAGCCTGGAAAGGTCCGTTGTTATGAGCCACGGACTGGACGGTAGGGGATGTATCCCGGCATGGACAAGAAACTTTCTCTTCCCAGTAGCTAACAGACCTATTCTATGGTCCATCCAGCTTCCTAATCGATGCATATCAGGGGCTCTTTCCTCGGGGTAAAGCGGCAGAGGCGTGAACCTGACAACTACAATTTAGTACCAAGGTCAAGAAAAGTGGAGCTATATTCCACTCCCCTACACATCTTCATGGAGCGGTGCTTAATTAAATAAACGCAGGAACATTACGTTACTTATATTAGGTGGCATTGAAGACAAAATTTCAGGTTGATATTCAAAATTATTAAGACAGTTTCAGATATCTTATATAATAAAGACAATTATTTTTAACAGAGTAATATGTACGAGTACATATCGGCGAGTTCATATGTAATGGTGATTAAATTATTAGCAATATATTGTCCCGAGAGTGGGTGTGTAGACATTGTAAATCCTACAGCCCCACTTTTCTCCCTCCTGCATAGGAAAGGTGAATGAGTCGCTTGTTGGGATTAGGAATTTAGGTCTTTCTCATTTTCTTTACCAGTCGCCAAGGCTTCCGAGTGGTGGTGACGGTTACAGAACGGTTTTTGACAGCGGTTGGTGGAAGGAAAGTCGCCATAATTCTTAAAGCATTGTCAGGAGAGGCCACAGCGAGAACTACGCACCGACAAAATGAAGGCATATCACCCGCTTATACATTTCTCTTACTTTCAAATATTTTCATCGGTAATTTGTTCCCCGACAGTCCTCTATCATTTCAACAATGTATAATAACATTCAAATTCTTCAGGTTTAATTACATATTGTTTAATGTTCGGTATAGCGACGGGCTACAGACTGGAAGGCCGGCTTTCTATTTCAGGCAGGAGAAGACAATTTTCTCTCCTCCACACCGTCCAGAAGAGCTTTGGAGCCCACCCAGTCTTTTATGCAATGGGTACTATGGGTTCCCTCCCCAGAGATAAACTTCCAGGGGGTGAAGCGCTCACTCACCTCCAATAAGAAGTTCTAAATGGTGGAGCAGTATCTCCACTCCCCCATACGTCTTCATGGTATTGTGATTAATTAATTAAGCACAGGGAAATTATTCTTCACTTACATGCCTCATAGCCTTCTTTCTTTATTCTTCTGGCTTTTTTCTTCTATTTATCTCCGTACGTTTATAATTAAATTCTACCTTCTGGCTCTTCCTTTCATTCGCTCTCTCTTGCCTACACTGGCTTTTCGTTTGTACATGTCCTTCGAACCTACCCTCAGAGATTTTCCTACATGTCAATGCTTATACTGATTTTGAATATATCTGTCCAGCCAAGAATCTTGACCTTCTCTGCTGCTTTTTTATTCTTTTGTCTAAGTCACCTAATGATCACAGCCATAAATCGTTATTTCCCATGGGCTAAATAATAATATCAAGTGCTGCAAGTGTTTGTGTGACTATAGATGGCGGTTGGATTGGTGAATAGATCCGTTGACCACTTACAGGTCGTAACTAGAAATAATTACGTGTATTACACTTTTTCTGATTTCCACACTACAAATCACTCCACACTAAGTCTTCTAGTATACTTTCATTTGTCTTTCCTTGGTGCTCCAAAATGGCTATTCCTCTGCAGTGTTCTCTCTAGACGTTTCCTGATAACAAATCATAGCAACAGAGATTCATCAGCTTCCGTTGCCAGTTGGTTAACACTCCACAGCTGAACCCTCAACTCTCACTTGACTATGACTGGACTGAGAACTATTGTTGGCTACTTCTTAACTAGTCTTGGGGCGTACCCTACGCAGAACACCGTCTTCTGTTGTCGAGAATGCATGTTTATGGCCCGTTACCTAGCAATGGATGTATGCGAACCACATAGAAAACACTTCTTGAGATGCTGGTTCTATTATTGCGTGCGCGTATTTCGGGCGTTGCGTGGAAGTGGGTCTACATGTCACAATATACTGTATAATTTGTTTCTGTATTAGTTGAAATTCTTGTAAGGAAGTATTTTAAATTTTCCAATTATAAATATAATTACTGACTTCAGTTTTAATTATTTTTCTTACAAGGTAAATTATTATATTTTTCTGTAATTATGTTTTAAAGAACGTGATTAAAAAGGAGTGAATTTTGCTGCTGGTTTGCTAATTGTTTAATTCTAATAACTCGTTAATAGAGTTGTGTTGAGGAGAATATTTGGACCGAAGAGAGATGGAGTGACAGGAGGTTGGAGAAAACTGCACAGTGAGGAGCTTCATAACTTGTACTCTTCTCCAAGTATAATTAGAATGATCAAGTCAAGGAGGATGAGGTGGGCAGGTCATGTACCATGAATGAGGGAGACGAGGAATGCGTATAGGATATTGGTGGGAAAGCCAGAAGGAAGGAGACCACAGGGAAGATCAAGGCGTAGGTGGGTGGACAATATTAGAATGGATCTTAGAGAGATAGGATGGGATGGTATGGTATGGATAGATCTGACTCAGGATAGGGACCAGTAAAGAGCTCTTGTGAACACGGTAATGAACCTTAGGGTTCCATAAAATGCTGGGAAATTCTTGAGTAGCTGCAGAATTGGCGTCTCCTCCAGAAGGGCTCAGCACCATTAGTAAGTAAGTAAGTAAGTAAGTAAACTCATTAGTAGATGCCAACTATAGAAGTGTGAGATATTGTACCGTGAAATCTTGCGAAAAGGATCGAACGCAAGGAATCGTACAAAAATTAAAGAAGAAAATTGTGCACTCCTAACAGAAAGCGCCATTCTTCCATTTTCTATTGTCCATCGTCTCCAGGGAAGGGACGTCAAGAACATGTTGTACACTTCGTACAAAATTGCGATCGAGCGATACAGACCAGGAGAAGGATGAGGAGTGACGCTACAGCAGGGGTCAGTTCCTGCCACTGACCGCGTCCGTCACTGTGACGAGGGTTGACTTAACCCCAGCTGCTGATCTTCTGTTTTGCAAGAGATGATTGCAAGATTGTCACTAGCACACACGAGCAGAATATCAGGCAGACCTCGAAACTACGTCAACACGGTGAAGACAGGGATTTTCGAAACTACTTAAATATTTTCCTAAATGAGGTTCAAATAAATTGTCATGTAACTATAGTTTGAGTGACTAATAAGACGGGCTTTGGATTTGATGATCGAATTTATTGGATCTTTTTACAACTAGTTATAACAGTTCACAAATCACTATCTGACACACTGCCATCTTCTATCGACTGTGAACACGCGCGGCTGGAGTTATGCCCCCTTCTACAAACGCACATGCGCGTTCGAGATGCACGAGTTTCAGTACTGCATCTTTGGCGCATACTGTATTTGCTTTGTATATCTCGTACCGCACAGCTGTATAAATTTATTTTATGGTACGCGTAATACATCGACGTAAGACCGCCAGTAACGTGTCACTTTCTAGCCCACATGATCGTATCTGACACTTCAGTTACTGCGAAGGTGTAATCTTCCGTTCATTGCTCAGGGTATTTTCAACCCCTGCACACTACTCTCCAAAGCAATGTCTCCAGTTACTTCTTCAAATGCGCGTTATGTGAGGGATGAAAGAACAATTTCTCCAGTTCCGAAATGTGATCCGCTCTTAAGCATTTGAGATTTATATTGTGAAACTATTTCTGAAAGTAAACAATTTGCAAAATCCTGGCTCATTAGCTGGCTAGCTGCCTAAATGGGTTCCTAACGCACTAACTAATTAAAACGAACTAACGTTATACTTGGTATAAAATCTTACCTTGACATCTGATATTTAGTTCGATGCTCAAGGAATTCCATACTGACAAGTTGGAAATTTGATATTCTCTGCCACTGGACCAAATCGTAAGTCTAATCCAGTCCATCAGTTGTCTCGCAAGCGAGTTCTTCCCTTGAAGCACTCAGACCAAAATATCGTACGTATTTCTCAGATCTAACGAGTGCCAGACAAAAATATCTCAGCCATTAATCAATGTTGAAGAAAGTCATCTTCTGGGTTTAGGCGCCGTGTATTCTTCGTTTTGGCCGACGTTTCGGAGGAACGTATCGCCTCCATCTTCAGAGCAGTTGAATGGCTTCGAATGCAGAGAGCAGTGGCTCTGCAGAGAGCTACTGCTCTCTGCATTCGACACCATTCAACTGCTCTGAAGATGGAGGCGATACGTTCCTCCGAAACGTCGGCCAAAACGAAGAATACACGGCGCCTAAACCCAGAAGACGACTTTCTTCAACATTGATTAATGGCTGAGATATTTTTGTCTGGCACTCGTTAGATCTGAGAAATACGTACGATATTTTGGTCTGAGTGCTTCAAGGGAAGAACTCGCTTGCGAGACAACTGATGGACTGGATTAGACTTACGATTTGGTCCAGTGGCAGNCGCGACCTACAGTAGTCTATTGTGCTTTACTGATTAATTAACCAATTATTTAACTAGTCGTTTAGCGAAGAGCCCAGATGATCAGAACTCTTAGTACAGAGCTGGCTACTGGATGTGATTCTGAGCAAGTGTCATCCGTCTCCGATCCTGAAACTTATCTCCACGACATCCATGTAACTACTCTTTTGCAACGTCTTTCTCTGTGTTCTATGCTGACGTGAGGTATTGCCCTTAACAACAAGGTCAGATTACTCAGTCCTTGCAGTGCTCCACAAAGCGGCACTTTTCTCAAAACACCTTTTGCCTCCAAATGACTGCCGGAACCGGAAACCGATACTGGAAGTAGCAAAAAAAGTTAAAAGCAGGTGAAACTATTTTTGCCTCTGTGTGTAAGTCTCACAGTATGGGGATGCATGTAGGATGAGGCTGCTAATGAAGCTCCAGGATACTCTTTGACACTGGCCTTTAGGTGCAGATATTAGGAACAGTTTGCGAGAATACTCGCCTTCAGTAGCATACATTCTGAGCAGTCCCGAAAACTTGACGTCAATACGAACAAGCTTTTAACGAGTATTATTTGAGCCAGTACTAGAACATTTCACGTCGCACCAATGATTTTTGGAGTCTGATTTGGCACTGTTAGTTAAAGAAAATATACTTCTAGCAAACTTACCGCTCAAGAATGTGATAAAATTTGCTCTACCTTTATTATTAAAAATAAATATTTTAAAATATCTTACCTGAAAAGATTAATTATACAAATGAAAGGAACCTCATATATTTTCTCTCAGGAACAGAGATTCATTCATTCATCAGTAATCTGTCAGATGACAGGTCCACAGCCTCTTCCAAAACAGTTTCTCCACTTAATGCGATCTTCTGTTTTTGGAAAGAGACTATCCAGGAAAAGTGATAATGTGGTAGTTTTTCCATTTGCTTTCCACATCGCAGTACAACAGCCGTTCAAACCACTCTGGTCACGCCTGTTGCTATACGAACTTGAACCATCTCGAGCATCATTTTCTCTGTGCTTCAAGTCGCCGCTGATGACGCTGCTTCCGGCATCAGTTTTCGGTGTCTCTCTTCGTCTGATGCCTACCCTTTGACCTGTCCAGCAAGGGAGGCCCTGCCAGTAGCTACGCTACCGCTGGTATAGCTCTCAGGGTCCTTGGCATACTCAAACACCCTCACCACGATAAGGTGGAGACACCAACGAGGGGAACAGAGAGATATAGTACAGAAATTCACGATTCATATATATGTTTATATAAAAGTAATAGGAAAGGCTTGATAAAAGAAAACATATGTACATTTGTAAAATTACAATACATACATACATTGTAACAGATTTGCTCAAAGCGTTTCTAGGCAACAGCTCGGTAAATACTGTCACGTGTCTTGGTGTCAGAAGACTGGTTTCAGATTGGTAATTGGATTTATTGGATACTTACAGGTCGTAACTGCAATTAACTGTTACACTATTACTTATTTACTCACTACAAAGCACTCCACACTGATCTCTTCAGTCTATCTTCTCTAGCCTCCACGGGTTCATAACACAGGAAATAGAAAATTATCACTTAAACAGAATCCAAATATCGCTGTACTATAGAACATGTGATGTCACACACGAAGTCTTCTATTTCTTTTTCTGGCCACACTGCTGTTCCCTTGGAAATTTGGAACGCAAGTGAAGTCCATCTGTTACTCACTTCTCCAGCAAACTATCTTTGTTTTCCCTTACAAAGGTTCGGCGTGGACCTACAGAAAACACGTCACGTTGTCTCTATCCACTATTGTGTGACGACACTGCCTACGCGGAAGTATATTTACGGAGCCGTTGCTTAGGAACGGGTTGCATAACCCCGTTGTTTCGCCGCTACTCGGCGCTGACGACATAGAAAACACAACGTCATCTATTGTTGCGTATTTGATCGTGTTTACAGAGCTGTTGTCTGGCAACGCATTGATCAAATCTGTTACAGTACGTTATAATATGTATAAATGAAAGATGTGCCTCAGTGGACGAATGTTATAGCTCGTTGCTAGGCAACATTCAGGGTTACAATAAACTCGCTGGCTATGAATCACGTGACTTGTTTCCTGTATTGTTCGTGCAGACCCTATATGACGAAAACCTGTTGTAGCTTAGATGACTGCAGAGTTCAGTGCATTACAGTTAACAGTCCAAAAGAAATTTTAGTGAGAGGTTACAGAGTGATAGAAGACGAAATAACAAGACTTCATAGTGATTTGAATTGCTAGTTTCTGTGTTGAGATCCGTTGCTAGGAGACGATTAGTGAAAACACAGATTACAAGTGCGTGTGCAATGGTAAACTGTAAATTGTGTAAATCAGCGATAACGGTGTATTAATTGTAATTAAGAGAAATAGTAACAGAAGTGCTAATAAATCCCGTAATCCTAAATAGAACCCATTATTTTCGTCACGCGTGCCATCCAGACGTGACTATATAGAGACCTACTACCATGTTTGAATAAACTATTTTAATCGGGGCAAATTTCTCAAGGAAAACCTCCAAAATGTGGTTGAAGAGAATTCTTAGATTGAGAAAACTTGGTAAAATCAATAAACATAAACAAAAATTTAAAATACATTTAGAGACACGTCTAGGGAAGTGTGCATAATTGACTCAAGTTCTTACGCTATGGTAGCGGTTTTATATCAATTATTTTCAATTTTCAATGTAAATTACCAGAAATTAATAACTAACTTATTAATTCCATGCAACTGAGTCCGTGAGAAGTCGCCAAGTTTATTGCCGGGTTCACAAGAGCCCTCAATTTGTTCCTGACCTCAGCCAGACCAATCCAGTCCGTAACATCCCATCCTATTTCTTTAAGACCCATTTATTATTATTCTCCCACCAGCGTCTTGATCTTCCTAGTGGTCTCTTTCCTTCTAGCTTTACCAATAAAGTCTTATAAAGATTTCTTTTCTCCCTCATGGGTGCCACAAGCCCTGCCAATTTTAACCTCCTCATCATCATACATAATTAATAAAAGAGCAAATCAGGTAAATACAGAACTTTCTATTATTTTACAAACCACGATAATCTGTTTTGTTGACGACCATATCAGAAAACGAATGATGAATTGAAACTGCAAGATTTCCATTTGTATGCAAGAAAACTCATGTAAATCACACATATAAGTAAAAGCAAAACAGTCAAAGTAAAATCAATAGTTCCTGTGGCTTTTTAAATTAAAGATTTCTTTATTGTGTTATGCAGTTCCAGACTTCAAGTAACGTCAATATCAAATATAGAAACCACTGTTCTCTCCCCGTCCATTAAGCACAAGAATTGCATCCATTTCGCTATATTGTCTACAAGTTACTTTGTCCTGAGAATGACATCATCACTGGGTATCTGTGTGAATAAATGTTCATTATTCTTATTTACTCCCAAGGGGCATTTTCACATTTACCTAGATCTATATTCAATTGACCCAATCTTTCCAGCCGCACTATGACCCTGAGGTCTACTCAGCCTCTAAGAGAAATGAGTACCAGGAAGCTTCTTGGGAGGACAGGGAGTAAAGTACCTTTCCTGCAGGGTAAAGGGCAGCTGGTGCGTAAGGCCTTCTGTGAGTCGATTGTCTTGAAGCTGAGGGAGCCTCAACGTCTACCAAACGTATGGGCCTTTTCTCCACGTCGTCCAGGCCGTCTGTGGGTCCCAACCACCTTCATACCCAATGGGTACCGAGGCCATTCCCATGGGGTAAAGAAGCCGGGGCGTGACGCTGACCACACACCTCCAACTAGTGCCAAGTTCAAGATAATGTGGATCTATAACTCCATTCCTCCATATTCTTTCATGGCGTAGTGGTTAAGTAGTTAAGCACAAGGATAACTTTACCTTTTAGCTATCTTACCTTAAGTAGAATTATTATGTGTTTTTATTCTTGGCAGATTAAAAATATATTTAAATTGTAACATAAACTATGTTGCCATTAGGGTTACTGGGATAAGGCTATGCACTTGAAGTACGTTTTCTGAAATGAAAAATCATACATTTTTCACTAGTGATCATCCTTTTTTCTGTTTTCCATGGCTTAGTTCATGCCTCTTCCGCTGCACATCTGTCATAGTTTGTGCATCCTTTATCGATTATTAAGAATTCTGTTTATAATACTTGAATTTTACTAGCGAGATTATTATTCTTAGTCCAAATTTCACTACGATATAAAAAGCGGGATATTTCATTACTTCGTAAATTTACAGTTTTGTTTCATTTCTTCATTTCTCTTTAAAGTTCTGTTTATCATATCCCATACTTCATCCTTATTCCGAGTTTACATTCTTTAAATTAGACACTTTCCAACTGATTCCACGGAGTAGAATCTATCATAACACGTTTAAAATCGTTTTCACTCTCCAGCAATAACCACCCCTTACTCAAACCCGAAGATTCACAGAAGTGGCCACAGCATTTGACCAGTAGATATTGTGCTGAGCCAGTTCAAGTCTTCATATCATCGTTTAAAATTCTTCCTAGTGTAATCCAGTCTTCTCTTCAGATGTGCCACATGATAATTCCCTTCATGTCTTGCGAAATAAAATTTGTGCCCTTATAATTCAACCAACCCCATTTTATCTTGATTCGACGAGAGTCAGAAATTGAATGGGTTATAAGATTGTTGATGTAAATCTACTGGGAGATCATACAGTATAAATGCCATAATGAAAGACATAGAAACTACAGTTGATGCTATGAAGAAGGCTGTTCTAGAAGTAAACACAGAGAAAACTAAGTATATGTTGCTGTCTCGTCACCAAAATGCAGGGAGAAATCATGACATAAAGATAGGTAACAGATCCATGATATGTATTGACCGTCTTCTAGTGCACACAATCTCACTTGTCACTTCACTACATGTTTCGGCATCACTGTGCCATCCTCAGGTGTCTTATTTACGTTAAACTATTGCACTTCTCGCCATCATGTGTCGTTTATAAAATGATTTAAAATGTATATTCGTTATATACTATAATAAAATTTATATATTAAAATTTTGTTAAGATTTATCATCTTATACGTCGTATTTCAAACTCGCGTATTATATCAATCTTCCGCTATGGGAGTCGTTCTTCCTATATTTTGTGTATACTGCGTCTTGTGATGTGTCCTTCTCTTGTGGCTGCGTGCGTTGTATCAACGCATAGGAGTGCATATAGGATTCTGGTTGGGAACCCAGAAGAAAGACATCACTAGGGAGACCTAAACGTAAATGGGACGATAATATTAAAATGAACCTGGGAGAGATAGACTGGGTTGGTATGGACTGGAGCTGGCTCAGGATAGGGACCAGTGGCGGGGTCTTGTGGATAAGATGATGATACATCGGGTTCGATAAAATATTTGGAAATTCTTGAGTTGGTAATGAACTGACAGTTTCTCAAAAAGGGCACATCTTCGTAGAGTTACTTAGTTTATATAGCTCCGTACAGGTATGAGAATTGTTCTGTGATGATACGGTAAACAGACTGTGTGCTTCTGAGAAAGGGGTGAGCAGGGGAATATTCAGATTGAAGGGGATGAAATACGAGGAGGGTGGCGAATACTGCGTGTTGAAGAGCTTCATAATTGGTCTTGCAGTCCAATATAATTAGAATGATGAAATGAAGGAGGACGCGGTAACATGGTGTCTAACACACACGGAGAGACGGACAATGCATACAGGGTTTTGGTGGGAAAGCCAGAAAGAAAGAGATCATTAGGAATCTCTAGACGTAGATAGGAGGATTGGGGTGGCATGGACTAGATTAATCTGGCTCAGGACAGAGACCATTCGAGGACTCTAATGAATGCGATAACGAACATTAGGGTTGCATAAAATGTCGGGAAATTCTTGAGTAACTGAGCGACTTGCGGTTTCTCAAGAAGGACCTAGTTCTGTTGAGTTATTCAGTTAGCTGTATAAGTACAGCTATGATTCGATGACAGTCCGAAATACATGAAACAGAGATTAAATATGACTGAAATTTATATTTTCTGTCCCATACATAGCTTTGTAAATGAAGTATATTTGTAGACAACTGACGAAATTTCTATTTGTTCTTTAACCAATTAATTGCTATATTAACCTGATATGTACCAAAATTAATTTCAAGATACATATTAGCATAGATCTAAAATATAGACCTAACTGTCTTGAAAAGTTAAGGGGAAATTATGCAGAACATGTGTCTTTTTAATGAAATAATAGCAAAGATTCACAGAAGGGAGAATAATTCCTGTACACCGAGCCGGTTTTGAACCTGTGCATTGCAGTATGTACACATCAGCATGTACGTAACACACATGTTAAGTAACAGTACTATACTCACGAAATGAGATTTCTGTCGAAAGGAAGCCATCATGCCAATATTCAATTCAGCGGCTAAGCAATATTTCCTATAATTATGGGTAGATAGTTATAAAACACTTTCCGATATGCCAACGCGCTCGGTACTCTCTCACCCAGTCCATTTTCATGTTGAAATCGTTATCGGCGAATGCTTCAGTATTTGTGCATAGTGCATTCCGGCTGATGCGATATCCCCTGTTCGATAATTCGACATTATTCAGTTGAGTAAGCGTGCAGTTAGGACTGAATTTTTCAGAAATTCTGTAGGCCAGTGAGAAAGCTTCATTACAGAATGTACGGAATTTCTATGTCCATAACACTGCCGAAACACGCCACAAGGGGTGTATGGGATATCGGTGCAGAATTCCTTACGTTCATCATATTTCTGAGTACTCTACCAGAATTTTGTACATATTTAACAATTATTTCAGCAGTATTGCATTTCATTCGATATTTTAATGACATATTTGCCAATTTCATTTGATGCGTGCCGTCAAATAGGGCAAAAATATTATTAATACCAGTTAAAACTGAGAAGGGGTTGGAATGAAAGAGATGTGGCTTATTACAATATATTGTCACGTGTCCGGGGTTTCGTGACTAATAATAACGGGTTATGGATTGGTATTTCTATTAAAATTACAGTCAATTCCAACAGCTCACAATAGATAACCGCTTAAGACTCGCTCCATTCCTTACTGGACTAAGATTGTCTTCTGCTGTGACTGACTTCGTTCTAATTCACGAATCGGCCACTTCTTCAGCTTCCGCTGTTCGCTCGTTAACACTCCACAGCTGAACAGTGAACTCTCATACGACTGACTTAATACTCTCTTGAATTGAACTGAATTCTCGAATGACGGCTCACTTACGACTCAACTATGACTCCCTCATGAATCCCGAAGGATTGAACTCTCTTGAACTGAATTAACTAATATAAGTCATAATGCTTTACAGTTCCTATACTATTCTGTTTGTATCCTTTGCAACTGGAACCTGCTTACCGAACCGTTGCCTAGCAATGGTTACATTCGTCACAATATTTATGCATATAACAGAATGACATGTGAAGTGTATGCCTTGTCACAACCCCATGGCTCGTCCTCAGGTTTTGGGTGCAGAGGACGGACTAGAATTATGGATAGTAGCTGAGAAAATATTTGACAAGCATTCGCACACAGCCGACAAGCGGTGGTACTCCAGTTCTTTGTGAAATGGTAGCAGGGACTCGGTCTTTGACGGATCTTTTGGGATGACTTAAGGAAAGGAAAATGTGCATGAGATTTTCCTTATGGAATATAAGCAGTCTTTATAGGGCGGGTTCGCTTAGAGCCG
Organism: Cryptotermes secundus; assembly: GCF_002891405.2. NCBI lineage: Eukaryota > Metazoa > Arthropoda > Insecta > Blattodea > Kalotermitidae > Cryptotermes > Cryptotermes secundus. The sequence goes on from NW_019738352.1 coordinate 510,175, forward strand.
TTGCAAGAGAAATATCAATATATAAGTTACTTCTAGTAGGACTGCAAGCGGTGAAATGGGAGTGGGGTGGAGCTGAACCAATAGGCGATTATCAGTTTTTACATACAAGGGAGGATGGGAACGGAATTGGGATAGCTCGGTCGGCAGAGCGACGGGTTGCTGACTGAGAGACCCGCTTTCAATTTCCGGCAGAAGCAAGATTTCCTTACTCCACAGCGTCCAGACCCTCTCTGGGATCCACCCAGTGTCATATCAGATGGGTACCGGAGATAAAGCCGCAGGGACGTGAAGCTCGCAACTCATCTCCATCTAGTGGTCAAGATTGGTTGAGCTATACCTCCACTCTCTCATACGTTTTCATGGCAACGTGCGCAGGGACACCTCTGCATTACAACAGTGGGATGGCGACCCTGATTAAGGGTAGGATTATTGGTACACATGAGAATAAAATCAGCAGTTAACGGGGTAGAATTTATTAGTAATAGCGTGATGCTTATAATATTAAGATGTTCTCGTGTGACGTCATTGTTCTGAACAGAGAATAAAGCTGATTATACAAAAGAGAGCTTCTACGAGGAACTAGGACATGAATTGCATAGATATGAAAATAAACACGAACGCAACATAACCTGTAGACCTAACCACTACCAGGACAACTTACAACTATCTGGTAACCAAATACCTTATAAGTCTTTCCTTTGTACCGCTTCATTAAACGTTTTTAAAAATCCTAATTTAATTGACTATTATGTCGAATGCAAACCAGTTTTAACTAACACACTTCTTATACTTGCGTTGTTGTTGATATGTTGTCTGTTAACATTTGTGTATTTTCCCAAGAATAAATTGATAATGGCCTATCTGGGCCGAAACTTTTTGAGAATCGATGAAAACTATTTATTTGTCTGACAGTAACTGCTCCGTTTCTATTTATAAGCACGACAAATAGGAAGTAGCACTGCAAGATATCTCCATTGTCTTTCACTATTTTGTAGGTCATCAAAAAGTTTAAGGAAATTATTTTGTTTACTTTCCTCCAGTCGATGTCTCGGAGGCCTCTATTTATTACAGAACCAGGAGCTGTAAATTAAGAGTAATACAACTTGGTCTATCCACAGTTTCAAGTAGTTCACTACTCCACCAGTTGAATACTGCCACAGTTTCACGTTACCACAGTAATTCCAATTTTTCCTGTTTGAATCCATGGAACGAAGTATTTTTGACAAATTTATTGTCGTTTAGAGGTCAAAAAATTAAAACCTTTTAAGAAATCCTAAGTCCCATTACCGTCTTCACAAAAGACAACTGCTGACAGATTGGGTTTTATAAAACCAGTCTGAATCTTCATGTAGGTACTTCCTTACTGGACATTTTCCTGCTAATGTCTCATCTACTTAGAGGTCCTCAGATAGTCTTTTCCTTCAGGATTCAGACTAAAATGCTGCATACATTTATCATATCCCCAATGAGTACTGCATTTCTTCCGAATTCCTCTCATTCCTTGATCTGAGAGCCCTTATAATACCTTGTGGCAATGCAAAGGCTAGAACCCCTTACTCCGAAAAGCTCTCCTCCACCGTCTTCATACTGTCTCTTGTGTCCAGATGCACTCCTCAGCGGCTTAATGTGGCAGCCTTTCAATCTATTCTTTCCTTCGGGCAAGCAACCAAGCATCGCACCCATGAAGGCAAGTGGGTTTATCGTTCTGTTTTATACTTTTAATTAGACCGTTCCAAACATTTTGCATGTGTACTACGTTCTTGGTTCTTTATGATTGTGTTATTGGATTAGAGAATGATAAAGTCAAGGAGGATGAGGTGGGCAGGACATGTAGCACAAATGGAGAGACGAGGAATTCGTATAGGGTATTGGTAGGAAAGCCAGGAGGAAAGAAACCACTGGGAAGACCAAGGCGTAGGTGGGTGAACAATATTAAAATGGATTTTAGAGAGATAGGAGGGATGATATGGATTGGCTTGATCTGGCTCAGGATACGGACCAGTGGAGGGCTCTTGTGAACACGGTAATAAACCTTCGGGTTCCATAAAATTCTGGGAAATTTTTGAGTAGCTGCAGAATTGGTGGCTCCTCCAGAAGGGCTCAGCTCCATGAGTATATTATTAGATTAGAACACAGAGATTAACGGCGTTGGGGATCCGTTGCGCTGACCACGCGACATCCAGTATCCGCAAAACTTGATACTAACTTCGCCGACAAGCGGCGGTCGCTCGGTCGGTATAGTTCTCTTGCAGACTACAGGCCATGGAGTGTGCTTTTGTTTGCTATTGTATTATTATTATCGATTCAAACTATCTTAAATCTGCTGGAATTTCTTTGCAGAACACAACCAAAACAGAAATGCTTGATAGAAATAATCGCCTTTTTTCTTTCATAGGTCACAGACCGCACAGAAAACGACTCACCTAACAACTCTTCTTTTATGCGGAAACGTCTTTACCGAGTTTTTAACTATAAATTAATGTTTTCAGTGCACACAGTAATCAATGTGTTTCAATTGCTAATCATGTTTAGATACAATTTAGTACAAAGGACCTACTGTGCAACAAATTTAAGAGGACATATGCAGCTTTCGAATAGTATAATTTCTGTATCTGATGCCGTGTAGTCCAGTAGAAGTCCACCATAGATACAGAGGATCATATCGCCTCCACCTTCAGGGTGGAGGTAAGCAACAAATCAGCAGCAATCATGCCTTAAAATGAAGATGATAGATTTCTCCGAAACATGTACCACGGGAAGATTGATTCCTGGAAACCAACTGATTAAGAAACACGGGTTCCATGGATACGGAAACTGAAAATTGTAAGCTCTTAGAAAATAAACCCGTTGCTTTGGAAATAAAATACTGCTTTCGTGACAGCATAAGAGAACAGAGGAACTGTAAGACATGGTGACATATCCCGGGCGTGTGGCAATGGAGGCGGTGTCCAGTACCTCCACCCTAGCCCTGCGAGTCTTAGGAGGCGACGAAGATGGAAGTCTCGAATCTGAGACAGTAAAATATAGTAGTTAGTCCCACGGGATTCGGTTCCGAGAATGACTGCGCTGGTGAGGGCCAGCAGCAATTGTAAGCGACAGACCCGTCCTCTTGTCAGAGAGAGCGCCCCACAATAACATACCCGCAACTGTCTGACAGTAAAAATAAGGTCGTAAGCCCAAGATGGGTGCTTTATTCCAAGACAGACCGGCCTACTGACAGTCAGTCGTAACACGAGTCTGGGACTCGCATTCAGAAGTAGCAGAGGCCAGTGCCACATTCAGNCTGTAGCAGTTCAGTTCACAAAAGTAAGCTATCAACTGCTGGTGTACCAGATCGGTTGCTGACGCAGTGAGGGATAGGTACATGCATCATTCCAGTGTGCTATAGGTTTAATTAATGAAAGCTTCTCTTAAATGGATTAAATTGCAAAAGTAATTCAGAAAATTATTAATTAAAGATCATTCTTACTTTCACATTACGAAATGACTCATTAATTATATCATTTTATTATAACATATACTTTCCTTATTTTGAAATAAAAATAAAAGTATCCTTATGCGATTTCCATGGTCTGTGAATTTCCCTTTATCAACTTTACAATACTTGAACCAGTCTTTAAGATATTTTGCTTATATATCATGACACCTGAGTCCATCTCAACGGACTACTTCATGAATGCCTCCCATCAGTCTGTGTGTCTGTATGTCTATCCCTCTTCTCGTTGCTAAGCAAAAGCTTGGTGAAATGTATCACTCCTATAAAATTTCCACAACGCTGCATTTTGCTAAAGAGCTTGTCCTAAAATTTTCGTTTTTCCCCCAAAATTAACATAGTTCACTTCCTTAAAAATTAGCCAATGAAACGATTTATATAAAACACGTGGCAGTTTGTTTATTTGTTAGCGAGTACGTAAGATTTTTTTAATTATTTACAACTTCCGAGCCTCACAGCATTGATATTCCGACTCTACTGTCTGTTCACAGAACAAAATATCATCGTCATTAAACACAAATTTACTAGAGTTGAAAATGACACAGGAAGCGGGTTTTTAAAATATTTTATTCCTTTCAGATTTCATTGTAACTTCTGCATTTCACAAAGAGAAACATATTGCTTTCAGTTGTGAAGGAAATTAAGGGTCTTCTCATGCCTACTGTGCAACTGCTTACAAGTGTATTGTGTTTAGTTAGCAAACAGCGTTCCCTGAAATGGAGTTTCTGTTGTTTTGGCTTTCAACAAACGAATGACCGAGAACGTGACAGAGAACAAGGAAAACAGCCCTTTTCAATTGTTCCATATGGCGTCATGCTCTGTATCCCAAGGTATACTAAATGGCTAAATATTTTAAAAGTGTCTTTACACATACGTTTATCTGTCCATATTTCTTTTCATAATCCTATATGCTTCCACTTATACAGTCAGTTGTATTAATTGTGTGAAAAAATAGAGAAATTAGGAGACTAAAATATTTTAGAAAACAAGTAATGCGTGACAAGAATAAAGAAATAATACAGAAATACGCATACAGGAAATTCTAGAATAACTGATCGCCTATATTTCTCGCATGAAAACAGAAGAAACAAAAAGTTTTGGAGCAGGGAGAGGAAGAGAACGGAGTGTAGGAAGTAGCTAAAAGGCCCTCGCGATGTTGTGTAACACTCCTTCGGTGGTCTAAAGCAGTGGAGGACACTACAGTTCGGGAAATGAATCTGTTTCCATCCTCAGATGCGCAGGGACACACCTACTCTCTTTGATCCTTTTTTTTTATTGCTAGTGGGGTGGGACTAAGTCCCTTGTACTGCGGCCACTTCTGGCCTATTGTACCAGCCCCAGATGATAGGTGAGGGTGATTGTGGAGCAATTGGTGGAATGAAGATTGGCAAGGGAAACTGAAGTACTCGCAGAAAACCTGCCCCAGCGCCACTTTGTCCACCACAAATCCCACTTGACTAGACCCAGAATCGAACCCGGGCCGCCGCGGTGGGAAGCCAGCGACTAATCGCTTGAGCTAGGGCACGGCCCCTTAGATCCCTTAGAAGGAGCTTACACTAATCACTAGACAACCCATATCATATTAACTACAGCGTCACTCTACAAACCCCTGTCGAATGGAGAATACAGGAGAAAAGCAAAATAAGAATTGTGAAAAAGCATGCCCAGATCGGTTACCTAGCAACGGCTAGTGCAAGCAGGAATAGAAAATTTTATTTATTTATTACAATTAAAGTTATCTTCATAGTGTATGAACTAATTGTAGTTACGACTTGTGAATATTCAATAAATCGATCCCCCAATCCAAACCCGTGTCTAAGATCACTAATACACGTGACAATGTATATATATATATATAAAAGGTAAAGGTGATCATGGTAAAAAAAGGTAAAGTTGTCCCTATGCTCAACGAATTAAGCACTACTCCATGAAGGCGTATATGGGAGTTGATATATAGACTTACGTTTTCTTGACCTCGGCACTAGCTGGAGATGAGTGGTCAGCTTGTCGTCCCGGCCGCTTTACCCCCGGGTAGAGGGCCATGGCTATACATTGGATAGGAGGTTATGTGAACCGCAGAGCCGGTCTGAGCGATTTGGAGAAGAGGAAATTCTTGACTCTGCCGGGACTCGAACTCTGACCCCCCAGTCGTCCAGCCCGTAGCCAGTCGCTACACAGACTGCGCTATCCCTGCTCAAAGTTCATCCTACGCTTAACTAATTAAGCGCTACGACATGAAGACGTATGGGAGAGTGAATGTACCGATTCACAATTTGTCGAACTCGGTAGTAATTGGATATGAGTGGTCAACTTCACCCCCCAGCGGCTTTACCCCCACGGAAAGAGCCCGCGGTACCCTTTGGATAGCTGGCTGCGTGGAATCCAGGACCGATCTGAACCACGTGGAGAAGAAAACATTTTTTACCCTACAGTAATGGCTCAGATCATGTGATATAAATTTACCGGGAATAAAGGCATTACAGAAGAACAGTAAAATATAAGAGGATCTTTTTACCTGCCACTCATATTGGACCGGACCGACCTCTGTGGATTCCTATAATCACATTTCTTTCCACCTCTCTGTACAACCGAAACGACTGCTTGCCCTACACATTTTACCCTCAATATTTATTAGCCCTATTAATTAGCCTTAAATACGAAAATATTGTATCCGTATATTCCAAAGGGTAGAAGACGGCAGGATCATCTGGCAGAAAAGTGAATCGAATTGTTTTTATCACTGGAATAATGAGCCATCCAGTGTAACAAATTGAGTATAATAGATCAATTTATATTACAGCCTTACATGTTTCTGCTCCTTATGGTTGTCCTCAGAGGAATGACAACGAAAGCAAATGGCTTTACACTTGTTGTAGATTAGACGATGATTAAACTTTATAAATTATGCAATTTTATAAAAACTATTTTTTAGTTTTCAGTGTAGAAGTATGGTTCATAACCATAATATAAAGAGCTTTGCTGTATACAGGCATGACCTAAGGAAACTTACTTTTATCTCAAAATATTTTTTTATAAAATATTATACCATATAACCGGGAACCAAATTTTAAGATGTGCAACAAGTACAAAGCCAATTTCCTTTTATCGTCATACATTTGAGGATGGCTCCAAGGGTCGAAACCTTTAAGGCTATATATCTAATTACAGATATTATTTAAATTTCTTATACTAGATAGTTTGTTGCTCCATTAATAACTGATTTGTAACTGTAAAGATGTCACATACTAAAGTTATTTTGAGCCCTTTGTCTGGAACAGGCCAAGGGTCCAGTCCGCTTTGATGATGATGATGATGATGACGACGTTGTTGATATGATTTATTTTTCCCACAACTTGACCATTTATTGTGTTCATTACTATGACTTCTTAAATGTCAACAATCATTTTAAGTTGTGTGAATTGAGTCAAATCAATGCTAACGTAACTTATTTATTTTTGATAATTCTTTATGGATTATCAGAGTTACACTGTGAAAAATTGGTGGGGAAGGAGACAATAATTTTGTTAAATTCTCTATTTAAGCATCCTGTTGTAAGCCATATTAAAATGTCTATGTATAACACTTTCCGTAAATAATGCAACAAATTATTCCTTCTTCCACATACACTTTTAACACAACATGTTTCGGCACCAGATGGCCATCTTCAGGTTCTTAATGTATTAAAGGTGCTACACTGCATTAATATGAGCTAAAATCACACGCTTTAGTCCACTTAATGTAATAAAATAAAATAAAATATATTGAACATTTCTATTAAAATTTTCATTATTTTTGTGAAATTCTATTCCACCTCACAAGGGGTACGTCCACTTGTTTAGAACTGCGTGCTTCTCTCCAGGTGTTCTGTTGCAGCAGCTTGTTCTTATGTTCGTTATTCCGTTCTTCTGTTACGTCTGCAATCTCTAATCTACAAAATGTCACATGTTAATGTTGTATTTTTTATTGTTGATATTAATGTCAAATAAAAACCTGACTCAGGATGAAATTAAGAGGAGATTAAACTCGGGTAATGCTTGCTACCATTCAGTCCAGAACCTTATTTTCTTCTTGTCTGCTGTCCAAAAACTAAACAATTAGAATATACAAAATTATAATTTTACCTGTGTTTCTGTATGGGTGTGAAACTTGGTCTCTGATATTATAGGAGGAATATAGACTGAGGGTGTTTGAGAACAGGGTGTTCAGGAGAATATTTGGACCGAAGAGAGAGGAAGTGACAGGAGGTTGGAGAAAACTGTGCAATGAGGAGCTTCGTAACTTGTACTCTTCTCCAAGTATAATTAGAATGATCAAATAGAGGAGGATGAGGCGGGCAGGGCATGTAGCACGAAAGGGAGAGAAAAGGAATGCATATAATATATTGATGGGAAAGCCAGAAGGAAAGAGACCACAGGGAAGACTATAGCGTAGGTGAGTGGACAATATTAAAACGGATCTTAGACAGATGGGATGGGTTAGTATGGATTGAATTGACCTGGCTCAGGATAGGAACCAGTGGAGGGCTCTTGTATACACGGTAATGAACCTTCGAGTTCCATAAAATGCTGGGAAATTCTTGAGTAGCTGTAGATTTGGCTTCTCAAGAAGCGCTCAGCTCCATAAGTAAGCAAGTTATTAATGTTACATCATGTTTGTTTACTTTACACTCACATGCCCTTTGCTTGAGCGTTGTTATATATTAACTCGATTGAAGATGGCCATCTAGGGCCTAAATATGTATTGAAAGTTTAAGTGGAAGAAAAAGGAACATTTTTTGCATTATTGACGGACTGTGTTACACATAGATGTTTTAATTATTCTAAAGCTGGCCGGCGTGACTCGTGCTTTTTGTGAGAAGGAGTGGTGAGGGAATAGACGGTTGGTGTGGGACGGTGAGAATGCAGCCCTTGTTAAGTGCCCCTTTGTGATGCCAGTTGTCCAGCAGGCAAGCCATAATAATAATAAAACTCGTTCCTACGGCGTTCCCATCTCCGCCTTCTTTCTCCCAGCACGCAACTTTGAATAATCTAGTGCTTTCTATATACACTCTTCTCATCAAAAGAAAAAAAAATTCTAAAAGTGTAATATTTCTCTGAAATTTGATCATAAAGCTTACCCACTACATTCCATTAATCATTCAATAAATTAAAAATGATTTATACCAGAATCTCAACAAACATTATGACAATAGTATCGAACTTGGAGATAATTCTCTACTGCCTGTCTTTGTTGTTGCATTTCTTTATCCTATATATCCAAAATTAAGATCTTAAGACGAAGAAAACAGAAATGTATCTCAAGCTTTCTTAGTTACACGTTTTATTTTATTTTGTAAGACGGTAATGCGATTAGGCTTCAAGCACTATACTCTCACTTGCTGTGCACGTGGTATATTTCCCAGGTTTAGTGTCATCCACTACTCTATCCTTCCTGTATTTATGATGTACGTGATAAATAATACATCACTTCTCACTTCTTTGCGAATAGTGTAATACACAACACATGAAAACCTTTGGGAGTATAATTATATATTAGAAATTATACAAATATCACTTGAACCAATGAAGAAGTCGTCCAATTCTCCTGAGTTCATCAAGGATGAATATTAGGATTACGGCAATTAGGAACTGGAAATTTGAAGAAGGAGGCGATATTTTCCTCCGAAACAATGATACCTCTCTAGCACTCTACATGTCACATCCCACAGGACCGCACTCTCACCCCATCGCAATCCTCCCAACTTCTCGGCACTCTGACTACATGTGGCGCAGAACACAAACCACAAGGATTCGAATTCTTTTTCAGGGCAGTATCTTCAAATCGACCATCAACGCATCCTCATAGACAACTAGCTACACAGTATTTATGGTTATGTTGCCACTAAATTGTAGCTAGCGTCTTCATATACCTGTATCAAAAGTTTCTTCTTCCGTTTCTTCACGGGAAAGCTGGGATAATAAGTTACAATAGGATGTGATGACGCCCCTCTGAACAGCCGCCTGTTCAACATTCACGGCTGTTTTCGTCCTCTCAAACACTTGGACCTTGGGTTCGAATCCCACTAGAGGCATGGATGTTTGTCAGTATTTCTTCGCAGTGTAGGTAGCAGCCTTGCAACAGAGCTGACAGCCCGTCTAAGGAATCCTACCAACTGTCTATAAGGTCCAAAATTCCAGATCAATTCAATTGGGAACAGGCCAGAGCGCGTAATACGAGACGTGGACGTAGTAGTAGAAGAAGAAGAAGATTCATGCTAACAATCTCATCATATTCGAGGTTACACAGCTTCTGCAGTTGAAACAACAAAGCTTGCTACACAGTAACTTTGGTCTCCACAACCGGCTTACTAAGTGTAGAAAGCTTCTACAGTAAGACCTACACACAACATACATGTCCAGTTCCTACACAGTAACTTTGGGCTCCACAACCGGGCTTACTACGCAGAAAGCTTCTACAACAAAGACCTACAAACAACATACATGCCCAGTTCCTACACAGTAACTTTGGGCTCCACAACCGGGCTTACTACGCAGAAAGCTTCTACAACAAAGACCTACAAACAACATACATGCCCAGTTCCTACACAGTAACTTTGGGCTCCACAACCGGGCTTACTACGCAGAAAGCTTCTACAACAAAGACCTACAAACAACATACATGCCCAGTTCCTACACAGTAACTTTGGGCTCCACAACCGGGCTTACTACGCAGAAAGCTTCTACAACAAAGACCTACAAACAACATACATGCCCAGTTCCTACACAGTAACTTTGGGCTCCACAACCGGGCTTACTACGCAGAAAGCTTCTACAACAAAGACCTACAAACAACATACATGCCCAGTTCCTACACAGTAACTTTGGGCTCCACAACCGGGCTTACTACGCAGAAAGCTTCTACAACAAAGACCTACAAACAACATACATGCCCAGTTCCTACACAGTAACTTTGGGCTCCACAACCGGGCTTACTACGCAGAAAGCTTCTACAACAAAGACCTACAAACAACATACATGCCCAGTTCCTACACAGTAACTTTGGGCTCCACAACCGGGCTTACTACGCAGAAAGCTTCTACAACAAAGACCTACAAACAACATACATGCCCAGTTCCTACACAGTAACTTTGGGCTCCACAACCGGGCTTACTACGCAGAAAGCTTCTACAACAAAGACCTACAAACAACATACATGCCCAGTTCCTACACAGTAACTTTGGGCTCCACAACCGGGCTTACTACGCAGAAAGCTTCTACAACAAAGACCTACAAACAACATACATGCCCAGTTCCTACACAGTAACTTTGGGCTCCACAACCGGGCTTACTACGCAGAAAGCTTCTACAACAAAGACCTACAAACAACATACATGCCCAGTTCCTACACAGTAACTTTGGGCTCCACAACCGGGCTTACTACGCAGAAAGCTTCTACAACAAAGACCTACAAACAACATACATGCCCAGTTCCTACACAGTAACTTTGGGCTCCACAACCGGGCTTACTACGCAGAAAGCTTCTACAACAAAGACCTACAAACAACATACATGCCCAGTTCCTACACAGTAACTTTGGGCTCCACAACCGGGCTTACTACGCAGAAAGCTTCTACAACAAAGACCTACAAACAACATACATGCCCAGTTCCTACACAGTAACTTTGGGCTCCACAACCGGGCTTACTACGCAGAAAGCTTCTACAACAAAGACCTACAAACAACATACATGCCCAGTTCCTACACAGTAACTTTGGGCTCCACAACCGGGCTTACTACGCAGAAAGCTTCTACAACAAAGACCTACAAACAACATACATGCCCAGTTCCTACACAGTAACTTTGGGCTCCACAACCGGGCTTACTACGCAGAAAGCTTCTACAACAAAGACCTACAAACAACATACATGCCCAGTTCCTACACAGTAACTTTGGGCTCCACAACCGGGCTTACTACGCAGAAAGCTTCTACAACAAAGACCTACAAACAACATACATGCCCAGTTCCTACACAGTAACTTTGGGCTCCACAACCGGGCTTACTACGCAGAAAGCTTCTACAACAAAGACCTACAAACAACATACATGCCCAGTTCCTACACAGTAACTTTGGGCTCCACAACCGGGCTTACTACGCAGAAAGCTTCTACAACAAAGACCTACAAACAACATACATGCCCAGTTCCTACACAGTAACTTTGGGCTCCACAACCGGGCTTACTACGCAGAAAGCTTCTACAACAAAGACCTACACACAACATACATGCCCAGTTCCTACACTCTAGCAGTGAAACCTAAAACACTGAATTTGGCATACAATTCTTAACGTATCTTCAGTACCGTTCACATTTTTTAACATTTCTATATACTTTTTAATGTATCTTTAATATCTTATAGCATTTCAACACCCTTATATTTGTCTTTCATCTTATTTTATGTGTTTGCTACTTTATTATAACATAACTTTGAGGCAAGGGTTTTATGTCAGTACATAGCACGACGTGTTGCACCAATAAGGACCCATATCAATATTTTCAATTACTACGTATTCCTGTGTACAACTGCCTGATGGTAGTCTCATGTGACCGAAACATGTAGCAATACAAGATGGAAATAAAACTGTATTTGTTGTGTTGACGGTGCCATAATTCTTACATATATGTATATATATATATATATTGTCGCGTGACACCCGACACGTGTCAACTGAAGTTCGATCTCAATGAATAATTCAAGCTTGCTCTTCCGATCGGCTGGGTACACAGTTTCTCCTTACTCTTCAACAGTCATTACAGCATGCAGTGATGGTGTCGAACTGAAGTCAGCAGCAATTTCCATATCGAAATTCGTGAAGGGTAATCTTTTTAGATGACGAAATTGATTAAAACAGTCGAAATGAGGTCCTTGCTTTTCTTCTGTGAAACCGGTGGAAACAAAATGTTCTAAATTCCAATATTTTCAGTGGGAGATCGATAGAAAATACACAAGGAAGGTTTTCGAAGGAGAGTTGGAACTTACTGCATTCTCTCTATGCTCGAAAGTTCTCAACATTATTATCATTCTTGTGGTATCGTGTGTAGTTCATAACAAAGTCCGTGGGACGGCCCCTTCTATCTTAATTTCAATCAAACCCGTAACTCACTGTACATTTTCTTCACTACATGTTATAATATTATTTACTCATAAGTCTTCAAAGTAAAATCTCCCTTAGGATTATATAGCCAAAATTTTGTAAACTTTTCCATGTTCTTTCTTACGTTGCTGTTTTTCTCGCAGAATCTCGTGTTAATTCATATAAATATCATATTAATATAAGTAGTTCAGTATTTCAAGCTTGGTATTATGTTATATTCCGGGTGAATTTGTAATGTCTTCCCGAAATTAATCTGTTACTGTTTATCTATACATCCACCCCACAATGCTCATTCATGGCTTAGGGCTTTAAGTACAAGGACAAATTTACTTTTATTTTACCTTACTCTCTTCAAGAACACAGATGATATCTGAGGTTCTCACAGCCTTATCGATTAAGGTTAAAGTGTTCTGGAATATGAAGCCGTGTAAACTGGTAGAGAAACACTTATGTTTCGGAGGAAACTTCTGTCTTCATCTCCTGGGCTTATGCAGAAAGATCTCTGAAATCCACCTACCAAACTGAGCTCCATCACATGGCAGGAAACCAAAATTTTGAGAGCGATCAAGTTGTCACGGCACTTGGCACACTTCATTATAGAACGTATGTTTAAAGTTGCAAATCGTAGCGAGCAGGCCATGTAGAGGCAACATTCTAGGCTTGCCCAGTTCGAATTTCGGCTGGGGTACCGGTTATCCTGAGGGAGATATTTCGTCGCTCTCTCCAAATGAATACTTCTAACCAGACCACAGCTCTCTGCAAACCCATCTTTATCATGGATGATAATTTTGCTATCCCACTCAACGGTGTGCTCCACACAGCTAAAAGGGCATCATAATGTATAATATTCAATAAACTGTAAATATACCTGATGGTGGTCGTGACTTAGGTTACGCCTTCCACAGACAGACGTATAAAGTTACAGATGTAATGTATAGATATGACAGAAAATGCGCTAAAAATATCAATATCTAACGTGAAATTTCCTCAGTAAAAACCTGTGTCACCTGTCGAATTAAACGTCATTCAAACAATACAGTGGATATCAGAACGAAGCATTCGGCATAGGAATTATTAGAGTGATTCAAGTTTGGACAGTAATAATTCATGTTATTACCCCATTCAGTGACAAAATCCAGCAAAATATTAAATTCATTTAAGCATAGTTTAATTCAGAAAATACATGGAAGAAGAAAGGTCATTGTCAAACCGCTACATCAAAATCGGAAATATCTGGACATCTAAAAGAGACAAGTTATCTAATACACAAATTTGACTGATGGTTAAGAATTTCCAGTTTGTTTCGGGTAGAGAGAAAATGATCTCTACAGTGTAGTGGTATTTTCTGTGTTGATGGATATATCTAAGGAGTTAAGTCCTCCTTGATAAGCCACCAGTTGTTCAAGAAATTCGTCTTTTACAGAACCGAAAGTTTCACTGCCACGTATACAAATCCTTGCTGCTGGAATCTGTTTCACATTTTCTGAGATCAGTTATAATATTTTCCTGGTTCCCGGACCCCTCCACAGTTAAATTGTTGCAGAAGGATTAGTGTATATATTTTTACGTCGTGATTTACTTACCGAAAAGTCAAGTGGAATTCAAAAGCCGAATCATTTATCTGAAAAAAAAACAACAAGATTTATGTGCACAATTGATAAAGCGTATCTCCCTGTAACTTAGACTTCTAGTCCTATAGGTCTGTTACTATTGTTCTGTTATTTTTTGTGAGGTACTTGACTGTTTAATAACAAATCACGTTGAAATTGTCAAACGTAACATCAACGTCGGTCTGATGTTTTCACGGAAATAATTATAAAGAGTAGGGTATTTTCTGTTGTAACATAGTGTTCTCAGAAGGGAACCGACATTTCAAGGAACATATCGCCACCACCGTGAATGACAAGAAGTAAACCAGACAAGAACCATTCAGAAGAAGATGGTTTAGTTTGCTGCAGGCTTCTGCTTATTTCTTCCTTCACTTCCTCTGACTCCGAAGGCAAGGCTATAAGTTCCTCCGAAATACGCAGAACTGTATCCAATGAGACCATTCTCTTCACAATATCATCGAATCTCACCATCACCATTTTCGTAATTATTTAGCTGTAAGCAATTTCCTGCAGATACCGTGTGTGCCGTTGGTTTATGAGCCATCTCGGAACCAAATTTCACGTATGCAGCTCCCACGATTCATTCGATATCGATAAAAATCTGTAAAATAAGGATAAGTTTATTGCGTCACATGTTTATATTTTACGTTTTAGAAAAGAATTTTCTAGAAGAATGCATAAAATCTGTTAACATATGTTCTATCGTAATTCTTCATCAAGTGCAATTAGTGTCGCTGCCACCTCATAAGTTCGTCAGTCCGCCATTTTATCATTACTGATTTTAGTCTTTAAAATAGAATGTAATATACAGCAGGCTCCTCCGAAAAGTTCATAGATGATTGTTAGGCTAAACGATTTTAGCAACCCCTAAAACACAATCTAAATACACGCCTTCGTGAAAATATGGCGTTCCATATCAAAGAGTAACTGGTGCAGTGCTGACAACTGGCGCAGTACTTTGAGTTAGCATTTGAACTTGCACCCAACTACGACCCCTTATTAACACACAGAGAATGACTATCTCATAAACAATTTTGTGACATCAGCCTACGTCAACATGCCAGTGATGTTTAAAGGGAAGTGGGGGTGGGAGTTCCTGCCACTCCCCTCAAAACAAGCGCAAAACCCTTCAATCTAACACGACTACAAAATAGGTTGGAATTACCACTGCCATTCAACGTAATTTAGATGTTATTTGTTACGTCTGTTCCCAGCACCAATAATGAATGTATGTTTTCGAAAACATTGCTGCTGCTGGATTATAATTTGCTGTCCTGTTAATTGTTGAGATGGCCTCTTCTGATCAGTGGTTCACTTATTTGGCACCTGGCAGGAAACGGCAGTATTAGTCAACCACGGGTCCTCTGAAAACCCTAACGAACCGATGAGACATGACCATATGCTCATATATTAGTGTGACAAGTTAATTCGAACTGACAACTCGAAATATAACGGCCGGCGGCAAAATATGTGTCCCCTTCCAAATCGCTTCAGCATCACGGATATGATGCTATGAAAAAAATAGAAAGGGTATTAGAACACAGAAAATTAAATTTTTAATCATGACACTGAAATGATACACGACATGCATATTCAGCGCTCGGTAATTCACAGAATTACACATCTTTTGTTAATCATAATTGTGTTTCGTACATTGGGCGAAATATATGAAATCATACTTTTAATGGCAGGGAAATTAATTAACGTCCATTACCATGTCTTCACTAATATTGTTAACCATCAATGCAGCATACACACTGATATTTAATACGGCTGCAAATTTACCTTATATTATCGCATGTACGGAATGACTATATAAGGGGTATGGATTTTGTAATTGGATTTATTAAACACTTAAGAGATCGCAACTACAAGTACCTACAACTCTATCACTAATTCACATACTCAGCAGTTCAGTACAGCACACACTAATTCTTCTTAGTCTGCTGTATCTTCCCCGGTTGTCGCCTGATAACGGCTTTCAAAGCCACAGTTTCCTCAGCTTCCAAATCACGTCCACACTGGTCGACGACTGTCTCTGAATTAACTTCCAGGCTGGTGGCCATCTCACACCAACCTCCTACTGTTCTCGTTGCTGTCTCATAGCTCTCTCGTAAACGCAACTGCTCTTTGTTATATAGCCTTGGCACTGACCGATCAGAAAACATCTCTCCCAACAGTTCTTGTTCTGTTGCGTCACTTGGACCACGTAGATAACACCATTCCTGTGTTACTGTTTCCGGCCATTATCTAGTAATGGCCGTTGTTTACAGAGTAATTACATAGAAATGGGCCTACATGTTACAATTTGTATGAAGATTCTCTTGGCCGCGCCATAGATCAAGCGGTTAGTCGCTGGCTTCCCACAGCGGCGGCCCTGGTTCGATCCCGGTTCTGGTCAAATCGGATTTGTGGTGGACAAAGTGGCGCTGGGGCGGGTTTTCTCCGAGTACTTCGATTTCCCCTGTCAATCTTCATTCCACCAGTTGCTCCACAATCACCCTCACCTATCATCTGGGGCTAGTAAAATAGGCCAGAAGTGGCCGCAGTACAAGTGACTTATCCCCACCCCACTAGCAATAAAAATGTTCTCTTCATCTTGCTCTCTCACTTCATACTACTGTGAGAAGCACTGAGTGAAAAACCTTAAAATGGAGATCAAAGCAATGAAGAAGACAATCAAGGCAGACAAGCAAAATATTTGATTTTCTGTAGTCTGTGATATAAAACCGCATCTTGGTTTTCATCGGAATACAGAGGAATATATCGCAGAAGGTGGAAATCTTAAAAAATATTTGGATGCAATACAGAGTAAATATTCGATTATCGGGAATAATACTCGTACATAATGAGAAGCTTCCTAATTTGTACTCTTCACAAATATCATAATCACACGGGGCAGGCTACAATAGGCCAATCATTGGCCCCCGTGCCAAGTGGACCCAGTTGGACTCCACCCTCCCACTAAGCGAAATAAAAAAAAAGTACACTACTGTCAACTGACTGCAGACTGGATCCATTGGCCTGCTCTTGTGAACGAAATAATTAATACGCCTGATTTTAGGGGCGAGGTAATTTTTATTTCTGGAACAAGCAAACGCCTATCATTTCAAGTGGACGCTGCTACATGGAATTAGTCACTTAGAATATTGTTACATGAAGGAGTGACTATCAGACCTAGTAACTACAGGTAACATAGCGCTATAGCTAATCTCCACAATTCAGTATTCACCGTAGCACACGCCAAGCCCTTTCCAGTCTGCTATGCCTTCGCCAGCCTTTACCTGGCAGCGGCTTTAACAGTGGCAATTCTTTAACTTTCCACACTCAAGTTCCTCCATTACAGATTCTCGTATATAACTGTGTGCCATCTTTATCCGCGAATTCTCTGCTGTAACTGCCAACTATCTCGTTGCCATCTCTTCTCAGTTATTCTGCCATCTGCAAAATCCGGAGGCTTCCTCAATTCTATTTCAGCTGTCTGAGATCCTCGTTATGTATCCTCGGGGGACCCCACAGAAAATATCTCTCTTTAGTTTTAGAGGTGTGTTTACATCGCTGTTGCACAGAAACGTTAGTTCTTCTATAGTTGCTTGCCTACATGTGTCCACGGGAATCTGTTTACCAAGTTTTAGCCTAGCAATGGACGTCTACTCAGGCTCTCCTATTCCGGCTTTCAGGCGTCATATCACAATATTATCACGTGTAGGAGTTTGTGCGTGACGTATGAGATGGTTCTGGGTTAGATGATTGGATTCATTGACACCTTATACACGCAGTTCGGTACTACAGCCAATACAGGGCTATCGCTGATCTACACAATTAAAGTTCTCCGTTGTACACACACACTAGGATTCTCAGCCTTCACTAGTCGTATCTAGGCAACGGATTTATAACAGTATCACTGAAACTTCATCACGCATGAAGTCTTCTTTGCACCACCCATTTCCTTGCTTGTCATTCTGCAGCTGCTAATTCCGAAGACTCCACAGTTCAATTCCTCTGCTCTGCCCCCAAGCTCATCCTGGCAGGCTAGCGTCTCGCAACTCGACAAGCTCTCCTCAACTGAACTCTTCTCTGTAACCGCTTTGCACGGACCACTCAGAAAAGACAGCCTATCTATTGTTGGGAAGACGCTTTTGCAGCGCTGTTGCATAGCAACGAAAGTAGCTCGATTATTGCCTAAGAATTTGTTGCCGCGTGAATGTGTTTACCGGGACGTTGCTTAGCAATGAACGTATATTCTGACTTCACTGTTCCGGCTTTCGTGTTTCATATTACAGTATATTATGTGAGTGATTAAGATGCAATTTCGATGCACATAATCACTTGGAATTTAGGAAGGCGTATAATATTATTATGACGCAGTAATAAATATCTTTATTATCTGTAGAGTGATATTTGTTCTGTGTCGAGGTCGAGAATGGTGAAGCCATGTATCCACTCCCCATATGCTTTTAAGGTGTACTACTTAATTCATTAAGCACAAGGACAACTTAACTTCTACGATGTTTGACACACACGAAGCCGGTACAAGAAAACCCACACACTTTTCGTGGCTCAGGTCAATGATATAGCTTCGAGAGCTATTGACTTGGAGGGAGGGGGGGTAACGATACTGTATTTCGCTGTTACGTAAGACTACAATAATATCAGCATTTCAAAAATATGGTCATGGTCTATCACATAACATTTGCCAAGCATTGCTCTTCAAGAATCATGAGCAATTGATGAGTTAAAACTTGGTAGTTTAACACATTTCCATAACTTTAGTGTTAGAGATTATAAGGATATTGATTGATACCTAGGATGATTAAATCTGAGAAGGGCCATCGGGATGAGCAGAGATACTGAGTTGATATTAAATAACGTAACTTTAATATAAGGTGAAGGTAAATTCGTGGGTGTTATTATATGTACGTTACGACGATGTCTCAGAAGTACAGGCAGCAAATATATTGTCACATATTCGAGTGGCTACAGACGGCGATTGGATTGGTATTTGGATTTACTGAACACTTAGACAACTAGTTACTTCACTTCACAAATAACTATAGCAAACAGACTAGTATTCTCAGTCCGTTACAGTCTTCACTACTCGTTTCCTGACAACGGCTTCTAACAGTGGAGATTCTTCAACTTCCGCGCTCACTTCATTGCCCGCTGACTCTCAACTGCGCCAGCTACGATGAAGTCTTCTCTTCACAGACTCCTTTACAAGTGACTCCCAGGCCGGCGGTCATCTCACACCAACCTCTGAGTGTTCTTCCACAGGCTAAATTTCAACTGAACTGCAAGCTCGGCTGGTGTCCTTGTTATATAACCCCTTGGCGCGGATCGCATAGGAAACACAGTTTCAAACAGTTCTTCTGTTGCTGTGCATGGACTCGCCGTGGGAACATATTTGTTTCTCGGACGTTACCTAGTAACGTGTCTACACGCCACAATATACTGTTCCGGGCAGCTTTATCTGGCATGTAAAATGAGCAGCGGCACAGTGCCCGATTCCTTGGGTCTCACCGGCGTCGGCAGCACGTGCTGAGATATTCCTAAAATCGAAGCCGAAAGTAAATTCAAAATTGCAGCATTAAATTGATGGTTTTCTCATTTATATTTGCAGAAGTTCAAGTGTACTTAATGGCTCTTCATCTTATAAGCTCGATTCAAATTCCAAGGCAGAAGACATAGGGAATTTGCAAAGTATTTTTGCGGTGGTGTGTTTGAGATTTCATACTTCGGCTGTGAATGTGTAAAAATTTAAGGAAAATAGTATTAAAGAGGACAATATTTAGTTATGTGTTTTAATATTTCCTGTCCTCTTCGACTTTGTTAATATAAGCAGTAATATACCGATATGCAATTATAAGTTTTGCTCTTATTTAAAACAATGAGAGCGGGGGAGGGGAGCAAGGAAGAAAGGGGGGTCTGGAGGAGACGGCATGAGCAGCTTCATAATATGTACTCGTATGTAGCCTTCAGTAATTTTTATTATTGCTAGTGGGGTGGGACTAATTTCCTTGTACTTCGGCCACTTCTGGCCTATTGTACCAGCCCCAGATGATAGGTGAGGGTGATTGTGGAGGAATTGGTGGAATGAAGATTGGCAGGGGAAACCGAAGTACTCGGAGAAAACCTGTCCCAGCGCCACTTTGTCCACCACATATCCCACTTGACCATACCCCAGGATCGAACCCGGGCCGCCGCTGTGGGAAGCGAGAGACTAACCGCTTGAGCTATGGCGCGGCGTACTCTTCAGTGAATATTATCAGTAAGATAAAGTGAAGGAGCATGGGATAAGCAATGCATATAGCAAGATTGGAAGAAAGTACAAATGTTTACCAAGTTTTGATAGGAAAATACATGGGAGACCTAGGAGTAGCTGGAAGGATAATATGAGTATTGATCTCAAAGTAACTGAACGGGATAATGTGGATTGAATTCACCTGGCTCAAAATATTGTCTAATGGATGGCTGTTTGTAACACAATAATGAACTTTATCGTTCCATAAAATGCTGGAATAGTCCTGACTAGAAGAGCAACTACTAGCTTTTTAAAAAATGACCTTACTGTTGTAAGTAAAAAAGAGGCACTATAGTTACATTTTGCGCTCTGCCCATTGTTGCCTCAAACGTCGCTAGTGCCCTTATGCGCTGAATTTGGAAGTGTAGGTACGTGATTCATACAGGAGCGTCAGTACAGGAACGAACATGTTTATGCACGAGAGCGGTTACAGCGATAAAGCAACTGGACAGTTCATCCCGCGCCATTATAATTCATCGTAGATTTGCGATTCCACTTGTTCAGTTACATTCTGCCCCCGCTCATAAATATGGGCAGCTCGAGTGGTAGAATTCTGCTCTGCGGACGGCACTCGACCCAATGAAACTTCGCTACAGCCACCGGCCACCACTATGCTGCTCAGTCGCGATGAATGATATGAAGTTTCCCAGCAACGACCCTAATAATACCAGTACAGTAACAACATACGAATGTCGATGGTGTGTATGTACCCCGTATCCGCCCTCTCCCCCTTTGTTCCAACCCCCGCACCCCCACCAATGCACTCACTCACCTGAACCACAGTGGCTCCACTTCGCCAGAGGGAAACTTTTGGCTGCGGAATTGATTTCGATACATGATATATTAGGATCAAAGGAAGGCTATAGTGAGTGAAGTTGAATCGTTATTGTGTGCTGTATTATAAATAATAAGCGCATATTCACATTAGTGTACTACGCAAAGCTTTCGAACCAACATGTGTACAAAAAACCTCAAACTATTCTTTAATTGAATAAAATCTCGGACATATCAAGACTGTAACACAAAACGTACGTCATAAAGAGACTTTTATCTACAGGAGAAGGAGAAGTTCTTTAGAATATAGAGTATAAAATAATCGAGGAATAGAGTATTAAGATTTTCGTGATGGTGATGGAACAAATTGCGCTTTTCTATGTTGTGGGACTTCGAATGTTGTAGGTGTATTCTGACAGTTCAAAAAACACAGGAGCTCTCGTTTCAGCCTTGAAGATGGAGCAGCATATTCCTCCGAAACTTCGATATCAGTATAAAAGTCTATATGATATCGCATCCCTGAAGATCACAATCGAATGCAAAAACACTTGTAGCAGTTTAAAAATCTTCGGCGAAAAAATATAAATAAATATACAAGAATTTAAGGAAATATGTTAGAGAAGCGGACTTTGAAATTAACGGTAAACTAAAAATAATGTCATAATTTGAGGGGATGAATGTAGACGGGGTTTAGATTAGTAAATAGATTTACTTACCACTTGAACACACCACTCAGAACTACAAATACAGCGCTATTGCTAACACCCAAAATTGACAGATCATCACAGTACCGGATAAGTCTTTTTCCACCCTACTGTGTCTTCACTATTCGTTCACTGACAACGGCTTCTAATATTGGAGATACTTCAACTTCACGCGCTCAGGTTCGTTTTCATAGCCTCCCGTGTAGAACTCTTTGTCAACTCTTTTATTTTGAAAAAATTGATGTGTATGTGTATATATATAAAAATGCCTAGGCAAAGCTCATCCGGCTCTATGTAGCATATTATTATAAATATCTTATTCTATCATAGCTGTCACAAGGCGATTTTTAAATATATCTCTTAACTCTGAGATACTATTAATATTTGCACATGTGTGGTCTGACAATAAAGTTCGCGATCTCATCGAGGTGCGTGCTACATGCTACAGTTATGAATATCTCACTGTGCTCGCCTTCAAAGTACTCTTATTCGGAAGCTATGCACCGATGCCAGCGTCCAGGGCGCCCTTCAAAATAATTTTGGAATTGGTTTTGTGATATGGCCTCCAGAGCTCCGTCGTATTAATCCTGATGTCATCAGTGTCATTAAGTACCTTCCTTTCAATATTTCCTTTAGATTAGGGAAGAGAAAAAGTCACTGGGGGCTAGATCCAACGAATCACAGTTCTTTGTTTACTAGCTACTACTGAGCAGGTGCATTGTCGTGATGCAAAATCCTTGAGTTGTTGACGACACACCAACACAGCCAGATAATAATAGATGCCACTCAGGAAGAGACTGCTATACATTAACAAAAACACAGCTGTGAAACGCTGATATTCCTGTGTCACCAAACCATATTGAGGTTTCTGTCCACTACTGCTACGCCAAGCAAGCCGTGTCGAGTTGGCGAACTTTATTGTAAGACCTCGTAAATATTTTTTTCTTTTAATTTGGAATATTATTTATGAAGTAAGAGATGCGTTGCGCAGATCCTTTTCTTCTAGCATTAAGAGCTCTGTAACTGACTTCGGATAGTCTTTTTTGCTGTTCTCAGACAAAACGTCCATCATTGTTGACCTTTGGTCCTCGTACAGTTAACAGTGCCACAAGATACGTTCCTCCGTCTGCAGCCCATCACCACATTCGCATTCGGCCCTGGACACAACGTTAAACCTGTTTAGGCTTGCTTTAAGACTGGAGTGGCCTGCTCTCATACGGTTCATTGACACCCACTGTCAACTGAACTATAGCGCCATCTCTTCTCAGTCTTCACTAGTCGTAACTTAGCAACCGATTTTAACACCGTAATTATATAACATTCTCACTATAACTTCGGCACAAAGTGTTCTCTTCACATCAGGATTTTTAACTACCTCTCTGTCGACTTGCAATTGACAATACACACCTAATAAGTCAAAGTCAAAATTATGTTAGAACCGACGGTCCGTCGGACAGTCTCTCTTGCAATAAAGCACCCACCTGGGGCTTAAGGCCAGATCATTGTTACTACCGGACAGTTTCAGGTTGGTTGATATGGGACGCTCTCACTGAGTTGTCTTCAAGGTAAGTCCTTGGCACGGACCGAGTAGAAAACACAGTTTTCAACAGTAACTCTGTTGCTGTGTGAGTATTCGTCTGGTGCGAGAACGTGTTTACTAATCCGTTGCCTAGAAAGGGTTTGCATAACACTGTTGTTTGTTCGCCTATTGCAAGCATGTCCACCTTCAAACAGGTTGTGATTGACATTTTAGTGTGAAAACTGCCAGTGATCTACCAACCCCTCCTATCGTCGTACCTCGCTTTAAGCAAAAATATTGGTAAAAATAACATGACACATGATGTTTGTTGTAAAAGCAACATATATTGATAGTACAGACTACTTTAATACGTATTTTACCTTCAAAATCTGAATATAATCATATCATATTACAAGTGAATTTACATGCTTTTCACCTTTAATTTTTTATACGCCTATGAAATCGACCAAAAATCATCCCGCGATCGACGCATTGGACATGCCTGGCCTAGTGGATAGCAACGGCTGGTGCAATATTCACATAGAAGTCCTATTTCTTATAGGCTGTTTCCACAGAAAGAAATTCGTACTTAAAAGAATAATAAATGAGACTTAGAATGGAATTTTTGGAGACACAGTTAAGTTTACAGGTCTCTTACAAAAGATATTAATGCGATTTACGCAAATTTAGGCTACAACATCGCTGCTATTCAATTATATTATTGACACTGCATCACTACTTAAGTAAATGTCACCAAGGAGTACGATTCTAATTGATCTATTTTTCATTGGCTCCTTCAGCCCATTCAGGTCCCAAGCTTCTTATTCAGTTCTGTAATCTTTTTCACAGGCGGCAGTGCTCCTTGGACGAGTGATCAGCTCGTTGCAAGGCCGCTACCTAAACACAGGATAACACAAACACAAAATAAACGCTTATACACAACAAAAATCCATGCGTTAATTGGGATTCAAACCCACGATCCCAGAATCCGAGCCAACGAAGACCGTTCATGCCTTAGGCCGAGCGGCCACCGTAGTCGGCTCTCTCATTAAGTAATTACATCAATACAGATATCCATCACAACGGTGAAGAATTTCTTGACAGTTTTGACGGAAAAAATATATTATAGAGTCCATTCTGTTTAGGCCTTTTGCGAAGATGCATTTCCCAGTAGAGTTCATTTCCTATTAGAGTCTGCTATCGAGGCATTAGGCGTAAAATTCACCACCAACGCTCGAAATATTTTGTTTCTAAATACAAAATGATTCTAAATTATTTTCAGGGTCTCCGTGGACTGTAATTTTCAAACTGTAAATAACAAAAACGAAACTGCATACGGAAGATGAAAGTGTAAGTCAGATTCTGTGGATACGTAAATGCGCTCCAAAAGTATTCACCCAGCAGTTAACAGATGTTAATCAAATAGAGAAATCTGTTTATAAAAGATTAAAAATATCAATACTAGAATTACCGAAGGGCACCATTTTTACGATAACCTGCTCTTGATCAATGGTGGTAACGCTTTCCTCAAAGGCCCGTTTCTCCGTTATTCCGTCATGCTTCAGTCAGATTAAAGCTATTAAGTGAAGGATGCAAGGCCTCACTATGACACTCCTCATTGCGTCGCTAATGCCTAGACTTAATATTCTCCATCACCCAAAGACACAGATTAATTATATCTGTTCGGGTGACGGGTAGAAGCTACGGCCTCCCTCGAAATTAGGTTTGATTTGTTGTTGCTGTTGCTCTTTATCCTGAATGTTTTTTTTTTCATATTTTTACTTGAGTCTCTACAAAAGAATGCTGGGCAGATGTAGAAATCCATACCGCCTCGTCCTGCTTCATTTCCTGGCTAGCATTCATTTTTCCTCTAGAACAGACTAAGGAAGATTAACATTTTTGAGAATGAGAACAAGGAAGTAGGTATTATCGCAATTTAAGGAGGTGTACAGCAAGATCCTGGTGTTAAATGGGGGTAGCCTTGTGTCATCTAAGCTTTAATCAGCTAAACATAAAGAATAATTCCAACTTCAGGGATATATCGGCTCTTAGATCCTTGAAACTCAACAGATGTTCGAAAGGAATACGTCTTCTCCATCTTCATCGGCTACCTGTTTCATGCTTGTTTTTTTCTTAGCTTATTATTCGACTTTGAAGGAAATAACAATATGTTCCTGCGAAACGTCGGTTGACTTTGAACAGGCTTCACGGCGTTTTGCTCCCTAAGACAGAACTCCATATGACTACAGCTGTGAGAGCTTCAAATCCTATTACATAACTACAAGTGAACATAAGTGAATAGTTTACAATATTATATTTGAGCATCCTGTTACACTCACACAATATATACGAGACAAACTGCGTCTTAAGTGCAACAGTTTAATTGTAGTTCTTTCTTCTTTCCCTTGTTGCTCCCTTCTTGTTGCACTTAAGACGGAGTTTGTCTCATGTAAATAAGTGAATAGGCCTATAGCACTTCTGACGTCATATAACATGCAGTTGAAACGGCATCTTTAAGTAATTATCAATATATACCCCATTCAAGAATAACAAGGATTCTATATACATGTATGTGTATGTCTATAGACGCTTGAATAAATGTTGCACATATTTGTGTCTTTTATGGAAAAATGGAAGGATATGCTAGTCGAATATTTATTTTTCCTGCCGCCTGGCTATTTCCGGTTTCTTGCTTGACTTATTTTTCGAGCCTGGAGATGGAGACGCCATATTCTTCTGCAACGGAGGTGGATTTCTGCAGAAACGCAGTCGTTACAGTTCACAACAACCGCTGTGAGATCCTCAAATCCAACATATTGTCAAGTATCCGGGGTTTGCGTGACTAATAAGACGGGGTTTAGATTACATGATCAGATTTATTTGACTTTTATACAGCTGGTTACAATAGTTCACACATCACTATCTGACTGGACACTGCACGGGAAATATTCTGACTTTCAAGTGAATGGTTTATTCGAAATTAAAGTCACATTGCGACTGACGGTCAGTCAGTCAGTCAGTCTTGGTGTCGAACCCTATCTGAGGCTCATGGCCAGATATTTATTACTGTTTGACAGTTACGGTCTTGTTTTGTGGGGCACCCTCTCTAACGAGAGGACGAGTCTATCATTGTATATGCTGCTGGCTCTTATCAGCGCAGTTTTCTCGGGTCCGAGTCCCTTGGGACTCGCGACCATATTTTACTCTCTCAGATTTGAGACTTCCCTTTTCGTCGCCTCCTACGACTTTTGGGAGTTTTCATGAAATTGGCAACCACAAATCAAAATTATTTAGTTTTTAATTATTTGACTGCCTCTTTTGCGGCTTGGTGGAAAATTACCCTCGGTACCGTGGGTATTTGAACCCTCTACCGCTTGAACGTTAGTGGCAATTTCATTTTCTCAAAGGGATACTGTCCTGGGTTTACAACTTTATCCAAGAAGTGTAGCAAATGCTACATCCTGCCCCTTCATAAAGGAAGAAACTATGTCGCTTCTGAATGAACCGACAGAAGGTCCTATCCAGTCCTCTTCTTAACACAAAAATGGGACTCCGTGCTACATCTTAAATATAACTTAAACTTTAATGAACGGTTACAGTTGGTTACGTATTTGTTGCGAGCTTCTTTACCGAGTCGTTCCCCAGCAATGGGTCTACATGTCAAAATATGTGTATAAAGGTAAATTTGTCTCTCAGTGTAGTAAATTAAGAACCACACTATAAAGACGTATGTGGGAGTGGAGATATCGCTCCACCATTCTTGATCTCAGCATTAGATTGGGTGAAAATGAGTGGTCAACTTCAAGACCCGGTGCTTTAGACCAACGGAAGAGTTCACGGTACCTTTTGGTTAGGAGGCTGGTCTGAACTCTGAAATATAAAGAAATATTTATTGTCCCGGCCGGGAATAGATCCCTGGCCGTCCCGTAACCGGTCGCTATACTGAACACCGAAATAGGAATTACATTCGAGGAAGTGGTCGTGGATTTGTTTGATGTGTGCCAGAACTTCTGTAGACACTGGAAACCCCCACTAAGAACTTTAGTCGTAGGGGGCTATTTGCGGCCAGAGATATGAAGCAGGGACTTGTGGAATATGAAACAGGACTTCTAGACATGCAAGGAGAAGTTCGGCACATGTTAGAAGCTTCGTAGCAGTTAACGTTTCTTCTTTGAAATATAAGAATTAGAACATGATTTGACAAAAAGCCTATATACCCCTGTCCCTTCTTTTACCTCACTTAAATGTGTTGCTGGCATTCAATTCACTTTACCAAATAATCGCCAGCCACTCAACACCGCTCCCTTTCTCCCCCAACCTCAAGGAGCGCCGAGACGACGTTAAACGACGCAGTGGCCCTGCGCGATTCAATGGGCTAATTCACAACGCAGAATGAAGAGGGTTGAGGGAACAGCGGGCTGCTAAACAGAACCAGGTGTACCCCAATGCTGATACTGATCTGATACGGCGAGGCTCCCGTGCACAGGAATAAGAGTGTTAAAAGTGAAGAATGAAAGCCAGAGCTCCTGGTATATCCGTACGCTCTTTATAATCGAAATGTAATAGATGGCTGAATTGTTTGTGAAAGTTACTCCCGTTGCATTCAGTTTTTTATGAAAAGACCAGACTTTCCAGACAACTAAAATAAAGATTGTTAAAATGGTCACCTGAAAAGGCTTCTAAAAATGTGATACTTGGCACTCATGAGCAGAAGAAAAAGTACACAAGAAATTATCATCATAAAATTCTAAACGGGAAAAATAACTTGTTATACCCAAACATGCACTTCAGTATATTGCTGAAATGAATATTAGGAAAAAGTGTCCTGAAATACAGAAATGTGTTTAAGGTGTTTATGTACTTCCCACTGTGGTCGTTTATGACCACGAAAACGAAACTGAGAATATAGAACAAGAAGTTCTTGGAAGGAATATTCACCTGCTTTCCTGAAGACAGAAAGGGGAGGAAGTAAAGAATATAGTAAAATAGTGGTGAAAGTAAGGAGTCATGGGAAAAATAAGACGCTTTATTGTGGGGAGGGGGATGCTCCTGATGCTCATAAGGGTAGAGTGAACGTGAAGGAGTCACAGCGGTTACACGTAGTGGCTTGAGACAGGGGATGCCGGATTTTGATTTTCTGAATTAATGTCGACTGTATAATTTGGAAAAATAAATTTAGTACCTTGACAGAAATGGGCTTCATTTTGATGAATTTAAATAGGGAGAATTTCTTGAGAAAGAAGCACTTGCAACTAGGAACTTCCTAACTATTTCCGGTTCTGTTTAATTATCTTTCAAGCATAATTTTCGTAGTACCTTCTCAGTGCGCATTAATTCCATAGAGCAGTCCTTCAAACAGGAGAATATGGGAGAGTCATTGACGTTTCCCTATCATGCAGCTTGTTGCTGTATAGATAATATTCATTAAAGCAACGTGTAACACTGTACTGGTTGCTGAATTACATTTGAAGCATAAAAATGCATCGTTTACTGACAATTTACATAACACGTCGAAAACACAATAATCGAAAATTCAGCAGGACATACTTCAGCTTCATATTGAGTATTTCATTCGACACGGACCACATAGAAAACACCGCGTCCAACAGTTCTGCTATTCTTGTGTGTGTATTCGTTTGTAGTGGAAATGTGTTCATCGATCCTTTTGCCTAGAATCTGCTGCCTCTTCTGGTTGCACTGTTCCGGGTTTCAGGCTTTAGGGAGGGGTCAGACCCACAAGCAGCAAGGTGACCTCACACGCTTCCTTCTGTTTTTTAAAAATAAGGAATTAGGATAAAGTGAAATTACCAGCTGATTAACTTCTGTCTGATCTAAGAAGGAACTCTATCCAGGAAAAAAAATGAAGTATAGGGCTCAGAGATTGTGTGAAATGTCTCAAAATGTACGAAAAATCTGCAAATAAAGGAAGGAGGCTATGTACGTATTGTACTGTGTGAACTGAAATATGTAGCTCTAAAGAACTCTAAGTTTGGAAACCGTAACTGTATTGATTTAGGGATAATATGGAAATAAAAAGCATGTGTTAATATCGCGTATTAAAATAAAGCAATACTTCAATTTCCAAACTTTATTTCAATTACGAAATTGACACAGTGACATCTGACAATGCTAATTAAACAAATTTAAACGCAGCGAAGTTAAAACTGAATGGAATTTCAATTATAAATTTTATAGTATATGGTCTTCCGTTTTATTGGCAAATAATATATAGAGATGAGGTTGATCGTATTGTAAGTTACGTCCTGTACGTCCTGCACAGAATTGGGTTAAACTGACTTAAAGTATTTTAAAAATCTCTTATATTCAGTTGACCGAGACCGCGGAAGCCCGTCACTGCAAGTCAGGCTGTTATGCGTACACAGAAGTGAACGGGTGGATGTTATTATCATATGAATGGAAGTTTCTGGTGAAATGATGATAAACTTATCTTTCTAAATTCCTCTGCAGTGCACGTATTTATCAGCACGCAGTATTTAAAAGTATTTAAAGAATATATCTTTGACAATAGTGACCAAGAAATGATGTCAATATTAACCTCAGAATTATAACTAACCCCCTGTACTTTAATCGTACCTATATTTCATATTTGAAGGGTTCACGCTGTAGCGTAGTTGGCTGAGGCACTATGCTACAAGACGGAAGGTCGCAGGATCGAATCCGGATGAGGTGGATTTTTCAATTTACCTAATCTTTCCAGCCGTAATATGGCCCTGGGGTCGACTCAGCCTCTAACAGAAATGAGTGCCAGGAATATTCTTGGGGGTAAAGGGCAGCCGGCGCCTAAGGCTGGAAGCCTCACAACCATCTATGAGTCCATTGTCTAGAATATGTGGGAACCTCAACCTCTCACGACCATATGGGCCTTCGCGGCCTGTTACACAGGGATAGCTTTACTTTACTTACTTACTTACTTAATCACTCCCTTGAAACTCACTAACCCATTAAAACGTCTGTATGTTCCTGTCTTCGTTAGACATAGATGTTTTAATATAACTTGCAACAGGATGTTTAAATACAGAATCACTAACATATTATGCTGCAACAGAATAACATCAATATTTTGCTTGGGCTTGAAGTGCAGACACAATTAAATTAGCGTTTAGACTAGTTAAATAACAGTTAAGTAGCTAAGTATTTAAGTCCGTATTCAGACGAAATTATTGAGAATCATCAGCGCGGATTTCTGCGGAATAATGATGAAATTTCCTGCGGGGAAAAATTGAAACACAGTGCAGCAGCACATTCATGATATGAATGGAGTCCATGTTTCAGTTACGAAACAAGTACTGTATATTACTCTCACTGTGTTTGGGCTGCCCATGTAAAAAACCGAGCTTATTAAATTGAGTATAAATGAACTATATATAAAGTCCATGTAGGTAAATATTTTTCTGACACTTTTCTTACTCAGCATGGTCCAAAAAAACTAGATGCTTTATCGTCATTGTTTTTTAATTGTCCCTTGGCGTACACCTGTAAAGAAGGTCCAGGAGACCTGGATGAGACTGAAACTGAGCGGGACACGTCATCTGCTGGTCTGTGCTGTTGGTAGATAATATGAGTAACTCAAAGAAAAACACAGAACTATGACTGATGCTAGTTAAGTAGGCTGGCCAATAAGGGACCACACAGAAAACTAAATACATATTGAACTCTCTTTAACAGAACGAAGGGTAGAATCATAACATAAATATAACTAATAGATAATTTGAAAATATGGCAAAGTTCGAATACCATTTGGGAAAGAAAGTAACAGTAAAATTTGATTCAGGATGAAATTAAGAGCAGATTGAACTCGGATAGCAGTTGCTACTGCTCAGTTGAAAACCTTTTGTAGTTTGGTCTGCTCTCTAGAAAAGTAAAAATTAAAGTACACGAAGCTAAAATTTTGCCTGTACTTTTATATGGGTCTGAACATTAAGGGAAAAAATAGACAGAAGGTGTTTAAGAAAAGTCTGCTGAAGTGAATATGTGAATAGAGATAAAGAAAAAGAAGTTTGGAGAAAATTGCATAGTGAGGAACTTCATAACTTGAATTTTTCTACAAGTACAATGAGAATGATCAAGTCAAGATGGATGAGAGATGCAGGGCACTTAGCTTGTATGGGGCGAGGAGGAGTTCGTATGGGGATTTAGTGGGAAAGAAAAAAGGAAAGATACTATTAGGAAGACCTAGATATCTATGGGTAGGTATAATTGAAATGTATGTTAGAGAAATATACTCGTAATTGGCTAGTATAGACTGGATTAATCTGGCTCAGGACAGGGACCAGTGGATGGCTCTTGTAAACACGGTAATGAACCTTCAGGTTTTCATGAAAATTTTGGAAATTCTAAGTAGGTGAGCAACTGGTGACTTCTCAAGGATTCAGCGCCATATTGTTAGTTACCTAAATAACTCGCTAATTCACCACCTTCATGGAGCAGAGGCTAGGTTGAGAAGCTAATAGTCGCTTAGCTACTTAAGAAATTTCCCACCTCTTATGAAATCCCAGGTCATTATCTTGTGCACGAAGCCCGACTCTGCTCCCTGATCTGACTGAGCTCGAAGAATCTGGTCCAGATTTCATATCCCTGCGATGCTTTCGAATATTGCCCTATTTATGCCCAGGTAGTCTAGACACTGCAGTTAACGAAATACTTAATTTTAGTACATGGAGGGGTAATTTAATATGATGGTGTGTGGGACTCCTATAGAAGGAAGAGGCGTACCAGATCTGAATCCACATATTTTATGGAATTAAACTGAAGGCTGAGGTAGCACGCATGTGATTAATGTAAATGAATTCAAAATGTTAGAAAAATCGAAGGAGAGACCATTTGATGGACTCAGGTGAGACAAGAGAAGTTCTAGCAAGAATTTGTCACCTATTTTCCTTTCAGAAAATCTGAGTCTTGATATGACAAGTGGGGAAATATTATTATTTATGCTTAAGTAAGGCAATGAAACGATAGCATAATCTGAAATTTTGTAGATGGACTAAAACAATTTAAAGTGATGAAGTTTTTGTCATATTTTCATTTGTGAGAACAGGGTGCACCATGGGGCAGGGGGGAAGGTGATAGGATAGGAAAGGCTTTGTAACAGAAACCGCAGTTTTGGTTTTGCTGACGGGAGGGATTTGTGAAATATACAGCTGGGATGTCCTCTGACGGTATGATGCAAGTGTCAAGTAATGACGATAGGTTCAGTCGTTCAAACAACATTAAAGTTTGGCTTAAAAAATTTGAAAGGCGGCAATGTTGGTATTACTGATGAGGGAGACCGCTCGGCTACCGTGACCGGCCGTTGTCGCACTTTACAGTTAAGTAATTTATCATTTTAATCTCAACTGATTGGTACATTTGTAATTCATTTCTCTTCTGAGACCACTTGGGCGAGTTCCGTTAACCAGTTTCAGAATAATGAAAGTAAGCTGAAAGCACGTTTAAGAGAAACAAAGCAATAGTGCCCTAGAAATGGTGTTCGCGTAGGGATCCCTCACTACCGCTGCGTCGTTTGTGAATTATAGTCCCTGTTATTAACACTGTTCTCCGCATTAAAACGTAAGTGTATTATAGCCTCTATGTCTGAGGTATCTATTTACACATTGTGTTTCAACTGATGACCGTATTCCCGTCATCAGATGAAGCATGTCTTTATGTTTACAGGTTCTTTTGTTAATTTCTCTGTTTGACAAAATAAAGAGAAACCTTGAAGAATAAAACCTAGGCATGGATGACAGAATAATATTGACATAGGTCTGCAGTATATTGGATTTGAGGTAGTTATGATTCACCTTGCTAAGCATACGGAACAGTGGCAGACTTTTGTGAAAACGACAAAATATGACTTCGTGTTCCATGGAAGATGCAAATTTATTTGACTAGCTAAGTCACTAGTAGCTTCTAAGGAAGACCGTGTCATAATTTAAGCGGTTAGTTGCCGGCTTCTTACCGCGGCGGCCCGGGTTCAAGACCGGATCATGTGATGAGGGATTTGTGGTGGACAAAGTGGCATTATGGTAGGTTTTCTCATAGTTCTTCGATTTCCCCTG
The DNA here is from genome assembly GCF_002891405.2 of Cryptotermes secundus. Classification (NCBI taxonomy): domain Eukaryota; kingdom Metazoa; phylum Arthropoda; class Insecta; order Blattodea; family Kalotermitidae; genus Cryptotermes; species Cryptotermes secundus. Next base: position 543,763 of record NW_019738352.1, read on the forward strand.
CCAGTTCGCATTCCAGCAATTGCTCCACTGTCATCATCATCTATCATCTGGGGCTGGTACAGCAGGCCAAAGAGTGGTCGCAGTAACAACTGGACTCAGTCTCATACCACGAGAAAAATAATTTTGAAGAACTCTCCTACGTGGTGTTAGTTATTCACAGGAGCGGGGATCAAGTCCAGAACCCATGAAATGTTGTTCGATATGTTAGCTATTGGAGCCACACAGCTCTTTTTTTTTTTTTTTAATTTTCTGATTACAATAAATTAATTCTTACTATAAACTGTATCTACTGTAGACCACGAATCTATTTATTCGCTTGCTCACCTTGCTCCCCGTGTATCGGTGTCCTCCCTAAAGTTTTTAGGGAACGGCTTGGTAAATATCTTCCTGGGCCGTTGCTAGGCAACGCCTTTCTTACTTACTTACTTACTTACTTATGTAGCTGAGCCCTTCTGGAGGAGCCGCCAATTCTGTACCTACTCAAGAATCTCCCAGCATTTTATGGAACCCGAAGGTTCATTCCCGTGTATACAAGAGCCCTCCACTGGTCCCTATCCTGAGCCAGGTCAATTAAATCCATACCATCCCATCCTATCTGTCTAAGATCGTTTTAATATTGTCCACCCACCTACGCCTTGGTCTCCCCAGTAGTCTCTTTCCTTCTGGCTTTCCCATCAATATCCTATATGCATTCCTTTTCTCTCTCTTTCGTGCTACATGCCCTGTCCACCTCATCCTCCTTTACTTGATCATTCTAATTATACTTAGAGAAGAGTACAAGTTATGAAGCTCCTCATTGTGCAGTTTTCTCCAACCTCCTGTCACTTCATCTCTCTTCGGTCAGAATATTCTCCTGAACACCCTGTTCTCAAACACCCTCAGTCTATGTCCCTCCCTTAATGTCAAGAGACCAAGTTTCACACCCACACAAAACCACAGGCAAAATTATAGTTTTGTATATTCTCATTTTTATGTTTTTGGACAGCAGAAGAGAAGACAGAAGGTTCTGGACTGAAAGGTAGCAGGCATTACCCGAGTTCAATCGAATCAGGTTTCGATCTGTTATCGTTGTTCGCAAGTATCTGAACTGTGCCACATTTTCAAAACATCTGTTTCTATCTGTATGTCATGATCGTGTCCTGCATTTTGGTGACGAGACAGCAACATATACTTAGTTTTCTCTGTGTTTACTTCTAAGCCAACCTCTTTACTTGCGTCAGTTGAAGTTTGTGTGTTTTTCTTTATGGTATCTACATAGACAACGCTTAGTTAAATATATTCCTGCTGCAATTAATACATGTTTAACAGTACAATAACTGTTGGACTGGGTGTTTTCTATGCGATCCGTGTCCTGTTAAATACTCAATACGTAGTGAAAATAAAGTAGACGATTATTTGTAACCAGAATCTGTTGCTCTTTATGAGTCGTTATGTAGAGTTTTGCAAATTTTTACTCGCCTTCCGTGTAAAGCAGTTATTATTGTGGACTTCTACATGTCAATATTAAATTCACCCCATAGTCCCAATACCAAATTTAATTTAAATCGTTCTGGTAATTTTCTATATAAAAACTAACGGCAGGACAAATTTTCATAGCTAAACTTTTATTACATATGTCGTGTAAATAACATTATATCCGCTAACGGCTCTTATGGATGAGACATTCTGCTAATATTTTCTGAAACGTAATGACAGAGTTACACAGGAAATAATATGAAACTGCAATACGACTGAGACAAACAACCAGAGTAAGTGAGACAGCAATATACCGTATTTTCTCCGCAGTCGTAAACTGTTTTAAAACGAATGATCCAACTCTGCACCTATTCTCAGTTCTGTGCCGCTTGCTACAGGATATAATGACTTGCCAAACGCGTATGCTGCTCGCTATTCGCAGCAGTCTGCTTCCTGTGAGCATATATCTCACAGAGCCGGGGGCTAACAATCACATTGTACTTCCACTCAAATTGTTTCTCCCGTATTAATTTAATGACCTTATTTTGTAGATCGATTACAGTTGCTGCACAATTACGTCACATGGACTTACACACTTCGAGGTTTCGAATTCCTGTCGGATGCTTTGCGGTGTTTTCCTCATATGTAATGAATATTTTGACGTGCTGAACACCCTGGATTCGGTCCTTAGCCTGAGGAATTCTATCGTGTGTTGTAAAAAAGCAATTAGAAATTCTGTGTAATAGATGTTACCAATCACAATGTAGCTGTCTACATGGAACACAGTTCTTGTACTTGAAATTTTTAATAGCAGCTCAGATTGTAAAAAATTTCCCTGAATGTTCATTACCATGTTCACAAGAATTCGGTAATTGGATACCTCGTGTAACTTTATGTAAAATATTTTAATGTAAGTGCTCTTTAGTCTTCCACTAATTACCAAGTAAGAGGCCACTTACTCTCGGCTTTCCACAGCTGTTTATTTAATTTAATTTATTTTAATATTATTTATATTCATAGTCACTCTGCTTACCAGGAGAGCGTATCCTACAATGAAAATGGGAATGTAGCTCATAGGGAAAGTCGGGTTTCATGCAATTATAAAGGGCTCGACAATATTTATGGCACTTCCCCAATGCCAGAATTTTTTGAATTTAGTTGACAATTCTCGGAGGTAATAATATCTGCTGACAGATGGCCTTTGTAGTATGTTTTAATTTATTTTATTCACATAAAAGTACGACACGCGAAGTAAGATGAAGAAACGCGCCCTAGCTCAAGCGGTTAGTCGCTGGCTTCCCACCTCGGCGGCCCGGGTTGGAGCCCGGGTCTGGTCAAGTGGGATTTGTGGTGGACAAAGTGGTTCTGCAGCAGATTTTCTCAGAGTACTTCGATTTCCCCTTCCAATCTTCATTCCACCAATTGCTCCACAAACACCCTCACCTATCATCTGGGGCTGGTACAATAGGCCAGAAGTGGCCGCAGTACAAGGGACTTAGTCCCACCCCACTAGCAATTAGAAAAAAGATGAGGAAACAAGGTAAGAATATGTAAAAGTATAGACCCTGCGAAATATCACAAGAAATATTCTTTACATTTCCCTTAAATTTCATATCTCCTCGTTCTACTTATGGTTCACCATCGATAAAATCTCCATTTAATCCCCAATAGTAAATTACGTGTCTGCTTACATTTGTGTTTGCTCACGGAAAATAACGTGATTTAGGGACGATCCAGTCTTATGTTGTGGATACTGGATTGTACAGCTTTAGCGTCTTTAGCTTTTTATATTCTCCGGTTGCATATTGTGTACAGCCTTTTGCTCAGTCGTAACACGTTTTCTTTCGTTGCAGTCACATTTCATATGTATAAGATGCTTAAATCTACTGCTCCTGATATACAATACTGTGTTAAAGCCCATATGGACCTATGGGACTGAGCTATGGGGCTGTGCCAGTAAGTCGAGTATCGCCGTCAACCAAAGATCTCAGTCCATTTTTTTTTCTGTGGCGCTACAGCCCCAATTTGGGCCTAGGCCTACCTCCATGAAACTCTCCGTTTCACTTCGGTTTACTGGATCTTACACATACGGTAGGACTTCTTGGACGAGTGATCAGCTCGTCGCAAGGCCTCTACCTGTAGACAAACACAGAAAAACGCACACATACATCCATGCCCTGAGTGGGATTCGAACCCACGATCCCGGCTTCCGAGCGAGCGAAGACAGTGCATGTCTTAGACCGCTCGGCTACCGTGACCGGCCAGTCCAAAATACTTCGAGTAATGACAGATGCACCACGGTATGTATCGAACGACACTCTTCACCACGACCTTGGCATCTCAGTCATCTCTAAAGTAATCCAAGAGCGTAGCAGCAAACACCACGCTCGACTATAGAATCACATCAATCCATTGATGCAGCCGCTACTGGAAGAACCCAGAAACTGACGATTGAAAAGACGTCTTCCAATTGACCTCAAGTGAAAAACAGAGGCTCCTTCGGTGGAAGGATCCTCATCCTGTCATAGGCGGGCTTATTAGCCCAATGTTATCACAATAGCTGATAGAACACTGTAATTCTGATTGCTATTTAAGTAATAAATAAATAAAAAATCTACTGCACGCCTCCTATCTAATTTATGACGCATGTTTACATCTGGATAGGTCCACTATTGAGCCCGAGTATACCTCTCAATATCTGTAGCCATAAAAACATAAAGACATAAATAATATTATCCATTATTTAAACTTAAGCATTCTTTACGAAATGTGAAGAAATTGCTAAGATTAATAAGTTGAACCCTATTCACGTCAACCCCATTTAATTCGCATAGTGGGGGGTGGAGTCCAACTGAGTCCAGTCAGCACGGCGGCCACTGATATTGTAGCCTGTCCCGGGTGACAGTATGTATATCTCAGACAGCATTAATATACTCATTTATGGTTTACACCATTATAAAGGGAATCTGTCATAGTTTTTTCTGAGTATATAATTTTCTCAATTAATTTAAATACGAGCTCCCTTGGTGGCATGGCAAATATTCAGACGATATTCGACCTCGTTCCACGTTGCTTGAAGCACGTTAGGTGTTACCGTAGCCACAGCGTCCCTTGTGCGGGCTTTCAGGTGTTGAAAGTAGTTGGTCTTAACCCAGCAGACAGTGTTCATCACATAACCCCATAAGAAAAAATCCAATGACGTTAAATCTGGCGACCTAGGGGGCGAAGCGATTGGTCCACCTCTGCCGATCCATCTCCCAGCCATCTCTCTGTGACGTTGATTCCTAATAGTTTGGCAGAAATGTTGTGGCGTCCCATCCTGTTAGAGGATAGTTTGAGGTGCTGGGCCAGCGCATACAGCTCCAGCATATTCAAATACGAACGCCCTGTCACAGTATTTTCCGAAAAGAAAACCCGTCCAATCAACTTGTGCATTCAGCCGGCCCACACGATCTCTTATTGGCTGCCTCTCTCCAACTCACATGTGACATGTGGATTTTGACTGCCCCAAATCCAGCAGTTGTACTCGTTTACAACTCCACTGAAGTGGAACGTCGCCTCATCCGAGAAGCACGCGTTGGGGAGTAAATCGGGTGACGCGCAATTCTTTCTAGCATGTCCACAGCGAATTTTGTGCGTGCTTAAGAGGCACTCGGTTTTAGTGCATGAATCATTTTAATCTTGTAAGCTCTTAGAAGGAGCCTTTTGTGTAGCACATCGTGCACTGTTGAAAGTGGAATCTGTAACTGGAAGCTGGCAGCACGTATTGATTTGCGCGGACTTTGCCGGAATGGATGTCTAATGAAAATGGCATTTTCTTCTGACGTCCGTGTCTCTTCAAGAGATTTTACACCCAACAGATTATCTGTAGTCCTCAGTTTGTTGTCCCAGAACCAAATGCTCTTCTGTATAAGAGGTTGGCGTCCATATTGCATTCTGAAACGATTGTGAACAGCCGCAAGAGGCTGCAACTTTACTAGCCACAACACGCATTGTACTTGTTCTGTGGTGTCGACATTCTTACTGAGCTCGCCGAAGGTTACCGGCTGGCGCATGCTCGTAAACCGGACATGAAATAAAAACTTTCAGATGTTTCCTTTCCGATGACGTATACTGGATACGGGTATAGCTATTAGTTTCCGAGATATATTTTTTTATTATTTTGGATACCTTTCAACAGAACAACCTGTACATACCGAATTTATGATGATCGGTTTAGTCATTCAAACAATATTAAGGTTAATGCCTTACCAAGTAGAAAGTTTTCAGTGTTGATATTGTTCATTAGATTGGGTTATGAGATGGTCTCAGATGGCATGTAGTAATACCTCAACAATTATAGAGAATGTAGTAATGGTATCACTTATGGGGGAGATATTTATAAAGTACACATCTGATATTATTTCATGAGACATGATGTACATACCGAAGTTTATGAATATCGGTACAATCATGTGAAGCAATATTAATGCTACACTTCAACAATCCGAGAAGTTGTAATGTTAATATTACTGATAGGAGGGATTTACGATTTACCGTGGAGATGGACTCAGGAGGAATTATATGCATACCAAGGCGTTAGAAATTGATTCTGATTTGAGAAGCAGTTAGAGGTCATAAACATACAGACACACAGAAATGTGAGGTCATAAGCATAATTTTTAGCCTACTTTCCTTGTTTTGAGATCACCTGACTCTATATGTGTCTGTATGTGTGTCCTCCTAGCAACTTTTGAAATCTTTCTCGAGAGTAGTATCCATAAGAAGGGACAGATCTCAGAACTGTAACCCGAGACCTAATACTTGAGGAAGGCAGGTTGGGCGTCGTCGAAACTGGAAGAAGAAACATCGAGCTCACTATATCTTTGCGGTGCAGTTCGCGAGGGAAATCATAGATGTCACTAGCACGACCAATCGGAAAAGAAGAAAATACCGTGTGCCTGTTTTATACTAGGCACGAACAGCTTCATGGTGGAAGAGCTGTGACATGACGCCTGAAATCTGGAATATTGGAACCAGAAGAGACAGACCGGTAAACATATTCCCGCGACAGCAAATACACACGCAAGAATAAAAAACTCCATGAACGATGCCCTGTATAACCGAAATCAGAGTCAGCATTAGTTTGTGGAACCCCGCTCCTCGAAATTTCAAAACACGTCAAATATTTAGAAAGAATTTTTTTTGATAATGTGTCCCAACGGAACCCGAAACCAGGATTGATTTTTCTGGCGAGGTCCAGCAGCAATTTACCCGAACAACCTGGAACTTATATTGCTCTGTCAGTGGACAATACTTCCATATACGCATAGAGGAGCACAAAAGACGTGTTCTCTGTAAATTACGCCATCTGACAGCAGTGAAATCGCGGTGTTTTGGTATCCCCTCTTCTACCGACTCTATACTGCTCTATACTTCTGTCTGCGGGCGGTAGCTGCATTTGTCGCTGGTTTAACTGTTGCTTTCAAGCTGCTCCCCCCAAATAGAATGGGATGTACAAGGTTATCTTTAGGCAAGAAAAGACTGAATATTCGAAATAATAAGCATTTAATAACAATTAAACGTATATCCATAATATAAAATAACAATAACAATAAAGAGATAAATGCTACCCAATCCATTACTTCAGTACTTCAAATATGAATTCACAATAAAACCATGCCCTCGTTCATCTTAGTTGGCCCAGACTGAAAAGAAATAGATAACATAAACATACGGAGCCGTCTACCTAGCCCAAACCTAGAAAATTGCCAAAATTCTGTAATATTTCCAGTCAACGCTGATCGTAAATTTACCTCATTATATGGTCATACAGTAATGGTAAATAAGGCAGCAGCAGCCCCAAACAAGTTATATGATACCAAACAAAACTCTCATCACAACAACCACAAACGAAAAATACACACTGTTGCATCGAGGAATCTCCTTGACCACATCGGCTGGAGAGAAGACCCCCAAACACTATTTTAAAGTCCCACAACTAAACAGAATTTAGCGACCTATTTCGCCCAACTGCTCGAAAACTAAAACTGTTGTCTCCTCTGTCCCGACACCGACGGACGTCTTGGTTTCTAAACGAAGGAGGAAAGGGAAATCACGTGGTACATGGAATGATGGGATAACTGTAAGTGCGTGCCGGCGCGAATGTCTCAGGGTTGGGGATGAAGGGGGAGAGGATATCTGGCCGGGTGCAGCAACTCCTGATCCATCCTAATATAAAACATGACTCAGTGTGAATGCTAAAATATAAAGGACAAACAAGGAAAAACTCGGACTCTCTATTAATCCGTATGAGTGAGAGTCAATATGGACGTACTAAGAATGAACGGGCGCACATTCCCTCTGTAAATAATGTAAAGTATGTTGGTGTCAGCCGGTCTCGGTGGCCGAGCGGTCTAAGGCATGCACTGTCTTCGCTCGCTCGGAAGCCGAGATCGTGGGTTCGAATCCCACTCAGGGCAGGGATGTTTAGTTTGTGTGTGTGGGTTTTTCTGTGTTTGTCTACAGGTAGAGGCCTTGCGACGAGCTGATCACCCGCCCAAGGATTCCTACCGAATGTGTAAGATCTAGAAAAACCGAAGTGAACAGAGAAGTTGATGGAGGTAGGCCTAGGCCTACTGGGGCTGTAGTGCCAAGGGGGGGGGGGAATTTGGTGTCATATTCCACGAGAGAATGACCTGGAGACTCCTTATTCAAAGGACGGCAGCCAAGGTCAGGGGCATATACATAAGAGATTCTTCCCTACTCAGAAGTGAGCGTTTAAATACTGATATTAAACTGACTGTTTCTTTACAAAGCCACAGTTAAGGCAATACATGCATAGAAATTATTGTCACAAAGAAGTTAGGGCAGATGAAGATGTCAGGAGTCGAATCCGAGAAGTCAGTGGAGCTTCTATTCAATTGCACTCTTTATGGATTAATCAAATTGTATAACACCTAATCTTCAACATCAGTGTGAGGCCAGTCCTACATTATGCCCCTGAAACGTAGTCCAACAAATTACACACTTCAGGTCTTTTTAATAGCTGTTCACGACGGATTACTGACGTAAGATGATCAGAGCCCATATCGAATAAAGATTTGCCGAAAATTACAAAAGAAACAGCAATTGTAATCCAGATAAATGGTGATAAAGACGCTGGATTGATCATATATTAAGGAAACCCATCGAAGTCGGTACTAGACTGGACACCTCAGGGGGTCTCGAAGGCCGGGTCATCCCAAAAGGACCCGGAGGAGGATGATCGAGGAGGAAACCCAGGATTGGTAAACACGTAGCGAATTTAAAAGAATTCCTGTTGACAGGATCTAGTGGAAGCGTTCACAGGTGCCCTGTGCTCAAGAGGGAACAACAGGACTACACTAACTAGTCACGTCTATAGCGGTTTATGCCTGTCCCACATGGGAGCATGCGCCAGACGCTCAGCTCTTGAAAGGGCAGAACAGATTTCTCAGCGTTGTTGACAACGTTGACAATCGCGAACCCGTCAGTAAAATGCATTTTGTTTTCAAAATTTATTACATGTGCAATTACATTATTTGGATTGTGCAGAAAAGAAGCAGACTTAATCCAGATTTGCGTGCATTTGGAAGAGAAACCGTGCATGGGAAATAAAATACGTATATTGAAACTCGGCGGCAGTCAAACCTACGACCGTTCAGGTGTCTAAACATTTTAAGGCACACCTGCTGCACAAGCCTGCATTGATAGGAGTCATCTGAATATATTATGTAACTATCATGTATTACTGGAAAATAGCGAAATGCCTCTGGTGCCCATAAAGTGCAGACGCCCCCTCTGGATGCTACGTGAGTGAAGGTACAGGTAAGCAGAATTACGGTGCAACATATGTAGCGTGTAATCGAAAAAGACCAGCCCCTTCTGTCGTCAACGAGGAGGCCCCCATTTCCAAACATATAAGAGACCTTACAACGAACAAAATTTCATCATGAATCCCGACTGGATCCAAACCAAGAATAACTGTGCTGGCGAGGACCAGCAATTTATTTATCTGTTTGTGAGTGAGAAAAATATGGTCAGTAGTTGTAGCCGCTGGTTAACCGTGATGCATGGCTGAAGAGGAATCTCCAGTGTTAGAAGCCGCAAAGAATCAACGGCTAGTAACAAAGTAACAAGGTGAGGAGACTTAGTGTGTGCTATAGTAATTATCAGTATTTTTAGGTTAGTGAGAGTGTTATAACTATTTCTTTGCTTGTCATAAACTTTAAAAATTCCAATATTCAACCTAAATCCTATGTTTAGTTACTAACGCGTGACAGTATATTAAGTATTATTTTTTACTTAAAATGGGGTTCAGGTTTTTGTGGAAACCACTTACGTATTTTCTGACGGACGAGTGAGAGGACATTATTCTGCAATACGGCAGAAAATAATCATTTTTGGTTCTGCCAGATTTGTTCTGTGTAACATAAATGGCTTTCATGTATCCTATTGATTTTATCAAATAAAAATTATTTCTGAGCATCGCAATAATTTAGTATGAACGCACTATGTCATGGCACCTAAAATGGTATTAAGAAATAATTAAAGTAGTTGAACTGATACGACAAAGGAAACAAGAATTATGGCATAACTACGACATGAATGACAAAAATGAAGGTTAGAAAAGAGAATGTTTGTTGCAGTTTCCACGCAACTCAATTGCTATTCGTGTGATTTTTAACGCCCCAGCTGAAACCAGATTTGATGCTTTTTATGTGAAACTGTTGAACATTCATCTGTTTCTGGAGCGTGCAAATCGTCAATGCAGACATTTTGACCGGATTGTGAGCATTCACACTTGATAAAAATAAAACCAAAGAAGTAGGAAGTACATTGCAACGTGTCGTATAGCTATGTTGTGACCTGAATTTTCTGGCTTAGTACTAAATTTACTCGGCAATTTTGAGAACTTGCCGAAAGTTGGCAATATTGCGTGCACGAATATGGTCGTTGAAGTGGTAAGGTCTGGTAGTACATTGAAGAAATTACTTTGGGGGGAAGATTGAAGGTGGTATGAGGAAGGGATATAACCGCTACTTTTGAAAGTTACCCACAGGTAATATATGTGTGTAGAGTTTGTCAAATTGCAAATTCTTGTTCATTTTTACTAAGAAAACAAGTAAATCTCATACATTTGCTAATAACTCTTAAGCACTAATTCGCAATCTTACGCCTAATTTCTCCTACGTTTCGACGCTCTCCAGAATAACAAATGATCTGCTCTAACCGAGTTCATGCTTCCATCTGCTTTTCAGAGATTCCCGAGACCTTTGACATGCTCTACAGATTTGGGCACACAAATTGATTTGTGCTTCTCCAATATGCACTCTGTTACAGAACTCTCCTTTACATCAGTAACCAGATACCATAAACCTATCTGGATTTCAATGTCAGCACTGTCGGCCAATGACGTCAACTACTTATGTCTCTTCAAACTATTGTCAGGAAATCATATTAATTGGTCTTCAGTGTTCGTGTCCTGTAGTTGTGCATTTCTCTTATCTACAATGGACATTAAGCAGTTAATAAAAAGTGAGCAAGGAAGAGTGCTTTGTGGGAGTTCAGTAGTATATTACGTACACCACAACAGAGATTATTAAAATCTGCGGACTGCAGACGGACAACAGTTTAATGTGACAGGTGAACAGCAATTGCGATGTAAAATTTACAGCTTTATTCAAATGACAGAAGGACATAAGACTATATTTAAAAGCAATCTCTCAAGAAAATAAGTAAGAAAAATTTTATACGTTTTGAAACATGTATATTGATGAGCTGTATGTTTTCCACAATCACGTGTTTTAAAGTCTGTGTTGACTGCACTGCTTTTTTGCACAAACTCCCTACGTGACTGTCAAGTACTTTCAACCTTGACCGGTCACTTGAAGTGTCGCTGTAAATGTTTCAATACTTCCGCTCTGCTTTTCGTATACAAACACAATATAAGTTTATGGCCTTCTTTAGTTATTAAATCACGTCAATGTTAGAGACGCTTTTCCTGCTCTTGCAAGTTACTTAAAAAGCAATATTGGAGGATGGAATGTGTACGACGGCTTAAAATAGAGTGAAGACGAGAAAGGAAAAGGAAAGAATTAGTTTAGCCTCCGGAAATCCTGGACAGTCCATCCACTACAGGGCTCAGATGTCGTTCTCGGAGACTGAGCAGTGAAGAGGACGTGTCACTTCCTCAGACAAGAAGCATCAAGAGTCTGGGATTGTTACCACTTTTATTTATGTAAACAATGTATTTGGAATTCTGAAACTGTCTGAAAGGACTAACATGATAAAATATAATCTGAAACTGAGTACTTTAATGCTGATGCCATTAATTTCACCGAGAAGAAATAATAATACAGGGCTTAAAAACTGTGCAGCGAAAAGGAAGCAGCGCCTTGTGCACATGCGCAGAACACAACAAAATGAAATGGAAATATTAATGTCTTTTATGAAACCAGACTGTAATACTGTAATAATAAAATAAGAATGTACATTACTGTTTTAGGGGCACGCGGTAGCGTATTTGAATGAGACATTATGCTACAAGCAGGAAGGTCACGGTTCGATTCCCGATGTGGTCATTTGGTTTTTAAATTTACCTAATCCTATGGCCCTGGAGTCGACTCAGCTTCCAACACAAATGAGTACCAGGAATCTTACTGGGGTGTAAAGGGCGGCCGGCACATAAGGCTGACAAACTCACCGTCATCTGTGAGACGATTAGCTAGAGACCGTGAGAATTTCGACGTCTCATAACCTTATCGGCCTTCACGGCCTGTTACAGGGATACATTAATCTTTTTTTACGTTAATATTTTAGATACTTTTCGAAAGTAACATATCATATAAATCGGAAATATGCGACCTAGAGAACAAAATTGAGCAAATATTTACTACCCACTAACAGACGAGTTTAAATATATAATGCAAAGTGATGTTTCGCAACTGTGCTGTTTAAGCCATCCACCGCACTCCCTAAAATTTAATGACCCTAATCACGTCTGGGCCGATCGCAGTGGCCACGCGGTCTAAGGCATGAAGTATCTTTGCCCGCACGGACACCGGAATCTTGTGTTCGGATCTCATTCGAGGAATGGATGTTTGTCTCTGTTTAGTCTGTGCTTTGTCAGTGTCTACGAGACGAGCAAACTGAAGTGAATCGAAGTGTCTCACGAATTGCATATGCTCCAGTTGGTAGCAACAGACATATGAAAGAAAGAATGACTGAATAACATCTGCCAAAGGTAAAATTATTAATTTTCTTTATCATTTTGTCACTTCCTTATTGTTACATCAATTTGTATTCTTCGGCATTTGTTTTCAAAAACACTGAATAGATATAATTCTTTGGAATCAGAAGGAAAGTTACGTATCCATTTAGGCCGCGCCATAGCTCAAGCTGTAAGTGGCTCTGGCTTCCCAGGACTGCGCCCCGGGTTCGATCCCGGGTCTGGTCAAGTCGGATTTGTGGTGGACAAAGTGGCGCTGAGGCAGGTTTTCTCCGAGTACTTCGGTTTCCCTTGCCAATCTTCATTCCACCAAATTCTCCATCATCATAATCAGCCGGGGCAGGCTACAATAGGCCAATCAGTGGCCGCCGTGCCGAGTGGACCCAACTGGACTCCACCCCTCACAAAGCGATTTAAAAAAAATACGTATCCATTTAAAACGATGGGTAACTCTACAATATATACGAATATTCGACAATTAGAACTTTATTGACCCAGAGAATAATAGTTCAGAGGTTGGAATTGCAATTTTCGTAAGTCGAACTAGTAATTTGGTATTTGCTACAGGTGTTTGTTATTAACTGGTTTTGCACAATCGCGAAGACTTCTTTAAGAGAGACATTAACCTTTCGAACATGAATTTAATTTAAATGATATTTAGATATTTAGTTAATACCTGAAGCAAAACACCATGTCTTCTTTAAAATATAAAATTCTTAATGTTGTTCAGGTATGTCACCTCTGTTTATTCCCAGGAGTAAATAAATAGGTAGATAACAACATATTAGTAAGTACTATCAGATTTGGTATAATAGGCCAGAAGTACAAAGGACTTAGTCCCACCCCACTAGCAAGTACTCTCAAATTACAATGTGGACCTTCCAAATTTCGATTTTTAAAGGGGTACACCTTTTATTAACACATTATCGAATGAACTCTATAATTTCTTATTGTTATTCTTTCACTTTTCTCTTTTTTAAAAATAATAAAAATTGTTACGAAAATATGTAGTAATATGCTATGAAGAGAGCGCTATTAGATACTCTGCCTGATCTGTATAAGTGTTTTAGTATTTCTGGGTCAATGCCATGGACATAACATGTAAGTGTATTATCATACTTGGATTCAATTTGGCAAATATTTCAGATCAAAGGACAATAATGTGTAAACCCAGAGTGACGGGCTGACTTTGTTCAGTTAATGTTGACTATTCCAAGGTCAAGAAATGTTGGGTCGCTGAGACAATATTTCCTTGTAACTGTGTAAGATAGAAATGTTTAGAGAAATATTTGAATTGCTACGACTTGATCCTCAGCCATTTACAAATTAATATACGCTAATTTGAAATAAAAATAGTCCCTTAATCGTAATACACATCTGCGACTATTATGTTTTCACAGGTTTTTACAGCTGCAGAAGGTCTTTCCATTGGAATGAAAAGAACAATATAGTCAGATATTTTGGAATGGGAGAACTGACATTTTTATACGCCCTGTAGTTAAAGCTCTTGGGGCTCATTTATACTGCGTTAAATGCATTTTCCATGTTATTCCCTTCTACGTGCACCACTGATTGAACTTACTCAATACAATTTCACCACAACAATTTTTAAAAATATGTTTGCCAGTTTCAGGAACCTGACTGGATAGTGTAGTTAAGGGGGCAGGAGAGGGGATTAGGTATATATGATGACTGCAACAGATTCATAAAATATAATGCGGGTCGGGGAAGGCTGTGAATGATGAAGTAGGGACTACGAAGGAAGCGATTGTTTCTCAGCCTGATGCACTTTACCGACATTTGTGCGGAAAATCTAAAGATGAACATGAGCTACATTAATCTTAGAGTATAATGAAAACCATGAACTACATCAATCTCAGAAGCTAAAGAAAATAATGAGCTACATCAATCTTAGAAGCTAAACAAAATCACGACTACATAATTCTTAGAAGCTGAAGAAAGCCACGAGCTACATCAGTCTTAGAAACTAAAGCAAACATTGAGTTACGTCTATCTCAGAAGCTACAGAAGACCATGAGCTACATCAATCTTAGAATCTAAAGAAAGCCACGAGCTCAGAAATCTTAGAAACTAAAGAAAAGTTTTAGCTACGTTTATCCCAAAAGCTACAGAAAGCCTTCTTACCGTCCCCCCTCTGTGTAACCTCAAGCCACACCGGTTGATCGTGGAGCTTGNCCTTGAGCTACAATAATCTTAGAAGCTAAAGAAAATGATGAGCTACGTCAATCTTAGAAGCTAAAGAAGATCACGACTACATCAGTCTCAGAAACTGAAGAAAACATTGAGCTATGTCTATCTCAGAAGCTACAGAAGATCATGAGCTACATTAATCTTAGAAGCTAAAGAAAATGATGAGCTACGTCAATCTTAGAAGTTGAAGAAAATCACGAGCTACATCAGTCTTAAAAACTGAAGAAAACATTGAGCTACGTCTATCTCAGAAGCTACAGAGACCATGAACTACACCAAAGTTAGAATCTAAAGAAAATCACGAGCTACATTATTCTTAGAAACAATGAGCTGAATTAAACTTAATAAATGTAATATCGATCATCGATCCTAACGCAATTCGTTGTTTATACAAACTAAATGCTCATATATTTTTTAATCAATCCTAATCTGTCTCAACTCAGTCAGTAGAGGGTAAACTAGAGGAATTTTGTGAACATGACGACGACATTTAGTGTCACACAAAAGTAATGATTTTCTTTAAAGGCTGAGCAATTATTAATACATGAAGAAGAATTCAGCATCTCAGTTTCGTTTTATTTGAATATTATAGTTAAGGAAAAATAGACAATTATAGAATGAGACGCTTTGGGGCCACACCTCATCGCTTCATGGTAGGATTATACTAATAGAAGTAGGATACAATGAGTCGACGTATAGAAAGCAAAGAAACATTTGTGCTAAATTAGTTAACACTATGCCATGAAGGCATATGAGGGCGTGGAGGTATAACTCAATCATTCTTGACTTCGGCACTTGATGGAGGTTAGTGGTCACCTTCACGCGACTGCTGCTTTATCCCGGGGGAAAGAGCCCCCCGTATCCCTTGGCTAGGTGGCTCGGTGGGCCACAGAGTCGATCTGGACCCTGTAGAAAAATCTTGCTACTGCCGGGAATAGAATCCGAGCAGTGTAGCCCGTAACCCCATCACTATACAGACTGAGCACGTATATGAATACTTTTATTCGAAAATCTCAAGCTAGCAGGCCGTTTTGGAGATGAAAATATAATGGTAAAATTGATCATAGGGAATAGATTTAGATAATGCGAATGGAATACGCGTAGTTCAGTAAAGTGTTCAAATGTGTTTTCTCTAGCTTCTTTTTATAAATGCAGCAACTCGAAAATCTCCGAAGTGTATATTACGAAATTAAATACTGAGGAGTTTTATTGAATTTTGTTGAAACATTCCAATTGTCGTTAAAGAAGAAGAAGAAGAACAGAAATTTTGGGCTTGTTTCTGCGTACACCTCGAGCGGAATTTGCCTCACATTTATCCGAGAGTTCAAAGTCTCTAACAGGAGCTGTGGAGACAAACGAACACATATAACACGTACAAAAATTTTAAACCTTGTTGCTTTCAAGATCCAAACAACTGTTCTTTTTTTATTTTAAAGGTATCTGATTATGGTGTATCCCCTTCAGGAGTGCTGGGTTTTTGAGCTTTTCCGTTATCTGGTGAATCTTCTAAGGAGCACAAAAGAATACAACGTTCAGAAAAAAAGGTCCAGTTTCCGAAGCGTTGTGTTCTTTAAAATACTGGACGATGCACAGAGTGGAAGAAACCCAGTAATCCCGCGTTGCTACTTTACACTTAGTCATCAGTGTTCTTCTGAATGCATGCGAAGATACTGAAGTCTCCCATTCTCTATAATAAAACACGCCGTTTTGTCACGTTGCCTTATAAACCATGTTAATATAAATAGAGATATCTAATGTGTACATAGCCGGTCACGGTGGCCGAGCTGTCTAATGTGTGCACTGTCTTCGCTCGCTCGGAAGCCGGGATTATGTGTGCGTGTGTGTGTGTGCATACTCGTTTTTCTGTGTTTGTGTACAGGTACAGGCCATGCGTCCCACTCAGGGCATGGATGTTTGTGTGCGTTTTTCTGTGTTTGTCCACAGGTAGAGGCCTTGCGACGAGCTGATTACTCGCCCAAGGAGTCCTACTGTATGTGTAAGATCTAGAAAACCCGAAGTGAACGGAGTTCATGGAGGTAGGTCTAGGCCCACTGGGGCTCTAGTACCAAGGCAAAAAAAATAAAAAGAGGCCATGCGACGAGCGGATCTCCCGCCCAAGGAGTCCTACCGAATGTCTAAGATCGAATAAACGGAAGTGAAACGGAGAGTTTCACGTGGGTAAACCAAGGCCTAAATTGGGCTGTAGCGCCAAAGGAAAGAGTGTGTACATAACTGATCTAGTTGTTAGAGCCAGCATTTTATATAAATCTACAATAAATAGAATGCTTCTCCAAACGCAGCAAAACCTCTCATTTTCTCAAATATTTAAAAGCAGCTCCTTCCCACCTGAATTTATTATTTACAGTTAGAATGAAGAAGGGGCACGCGGTAGCGTAGTTGGTTGAGGCACTATGCTACAAGCCGGAAGGTCGCTGGTTCGAATCCCGATGAGGTCATTTGATTACTTTAAATTCACCTAATCCTTCCAGCCGCACTATGGCCCTGGGGTACACTCAGCCTCTAACAGACATGAGTACCAGGAATCTTCCTGGGTGAAGGGCGGCCGGTGCGTAATGCTGACAACCTTACCGCCATTTGTGAGTCCATTGTCTAGAAGATGTGGGAGCCTCGACGTCTCACAACCCTATGGGCCTCCACGGCCTGTTTTCGGCCCAATGAATTTTCTATTTGCAAAGTGTAAACGCGCATTAAATATATTCGAATTGACCAGTGTCTTTGCATGGAATTGTCACTTTTATATTTCTTATAAGAGAGTACAAAAAAGTTGGTTTTCATGGATTTGATAATAGAAAGAAGACCTGGAACGGACAATAGAATATATGGTGTGCCTACAGTTCCTAACTTATTAAGAACAGAAATAAAACTGATAATTCTATAATTAGCCTCATCCCATATACTATATTATTGAAGAAAGGCTCAATGTCATAAAGTTAATTCTAAGATATTAACTAAAGCCATGAATCAAAATCCTTCTTGAGAACGTGATAGTTACTCAAGTGGTAATGGAACGCTCTGCCTCTTACGGAACATGAAGGTATATTTCTATGTTCACAAGTTGCATATCTAAGTCAGATCAATCCAGCCAACATAATATATTATTTATTCAACATATATTTCGGTATCACCTTCCCATAAGTCTAATTTACTAGGGGTTATATACATCAATTTGTGTCTCAATCCAACAACAAAAGAGTGAAAATTTAATGAATTCAACGAATTCGTGCGTATGATTACAGCTAAGATGCACGGATGATATTGATCACTTTAAATTAAAAGTTTTAGTGGTTAATTTAACTAGATTTTATTATTGTGGTGTAGAGATATCCTACTTTGAAGTCAGCGCAAAGGCAGATTTCAGAATTCCAATAATATTAACCTAAAGGCAGGTATTTCCAATTCGTACCTTCAATTTGACATTGCGCGTTTATTGGAATCCAATCACTGAATCGGGATCATGTAAAAGTTTAAATTTATTTCGTACAAATGTCAGGTTTCGTGTTCTGTTTCACCATGCTTATTAAAATGTGTGGTTATTGAATTCACCTTTAACTTCTTGTTACTACTTTCGTAGACCATGCGAGTATGTTAATATATTCCCAGCCTGAATGTTTACCAAATAAGGCAAAAGAAAATGTTTCAAATGAATTTTATGGGTAAAATATACTATACTGTGGAACAGGTTTAGGTGGAAAATTTATTGAAATTTATATCAACAATTTTTGGAATTTAGGTTTCTAGATGCCTGAAATTTAAACAACATTATGGATTCATAAGATTCCTTCACACGCACACAGACATTTATATGTGTATTCTTTTTTTCCTCCGGATTCGACTCTAAACTTACAAATTTCACGTAGAACAGTCGCTTTGTTAATCTATAGATTTCCAGTCTATGGAATCTGGCGATCTCTGTCCTGATTAGCTTCAGCCCTGGCACCATATCCTGAAATATTGTCAACATCCTCGTATTCAATTTATTTAGGGTTTGGTATTAATATTGTGATGTGACGCCTGAAAGCCTGATTAGGGAGGTAACGATTAGCTGAACGCATTCCAATTCCAAGGCATAGCACTTCTGTGACTACGAATCACCAAGCAGAATTAGATACCCGGTGAATTAACAATGATTTCCGATACAACAAAATTGCGAAAACACAGTAACAACGGTAAAAGAGAGTGACGCTTATTTGGTTCTCCAGAAGCTGTGAATGGAGGTCAGAACATAACAGGGCAGACAGATAGACAGTACACAGTGGTCGAATACCCCCACCGTGACCCTGCAAGTCGTAGGAGACGAAGAAAATGGAAGCCTCAAATTTGAGAGAGTAAAATATGGTCGCGAGTCCCAAGGGACTCGTACCCGAGAAAGACTGCGCTACCAAGGACCAGCAGCATGTACAAAAGACAGTAACTGTAAAAGAGTAATAAATATCTGATCATGAGCCCCCGATGGGGCTCGACACCAAGACTTATTGACTGACTGACCATCAGTCGCAAAGTTACTTTGACTTTTGGCTTTGATAGTACAAAGAGAGCAGAAGAGAGCAGGCCGAACAGCAGAGAGAGCAGAGGAAACAGCTTGCAGACGCTGGGGTGTTAGCAACCTTTGTTCGTAGTTACGAAGTGTTATAGTTACAGTAAGACTGAAAGTGTTGTACACGTAATTAACTGTAGTTCCTACTGGTAAATATCCAATAAATCGATTAATTAATCTAAACCCAACGCAGCCGAGCGGTCTAAGGCATGTACTGTCTTCGCTCGCTTGGAAGCGGGGATCGTGGTTTCGAATCCCACTCAGTGCATGGATGTTTGTGTGCGTTTTCTGTGTTTGTGTACAGGTAGAGGCCTTGCGACGAGCTGATCACCAGCCCAAGGAGTCCTACCGTATGTCTAAGATCTAGAAAACCGAAGTGAACGGAGAAGTTCATGGAGGTAGGCCTAGGCCCACTGGGGCTGTAGTGCCAAAGAAAAAAAATATATCGTTACATTATAGAATCAAAGTAGGCTAATGAGTTTCACCTTGCTCTGTCTGTCCATCTGTGTACTCCTCTAATTTCTTGGCTTATGAAATCGTGTTGATGTCTGCATATCCACTCCAGTTTTATAGCAAGCTTATGTGATCACCTTGTTTGTGTGTCTGTGTCACACCCATTTTCCGTTTTCCGTGCGGTCCGTGTCGCATGAAAGGAAAGAAGGTAATTAGCTTTCTTTCTCCCTCTCTCTGGCTTCCCAGAACTTTCACACAAACACATTTCCTCATAGGAATGGAAGTTTAATAGGAACCTTGTTTCCTTCGATTGCGTCATGAACCCGCCTTTTCTAATGATACATGTTGGATCAGATGTTATCTTGCAATAAAAGTGACCGCAAATTTATCGTTTTCCGTTGCAATTACTCCTGGGACTGGAGTGGATCTCTGGGGGGTTTAGTGCAATATTTTGTAAAGTTCGTCCTATACACATTGAAGTAACGGACTTTAATGTAGAGAATTCTGCGGCCATTCTGAGGATTCTACAGATTCAACTGAAACGCCGTCTTCAGTTTCAGAGATTGAGTAATATGAATATACTTCCTATTTTCAATATTAAAAATAAATAGTATTTCTTTACGCAATGAATCAAGCTATCTGAATAAATATTTATATATACATGCTTGGAGAACTTGTGTGTGTTTTATTTAATATATAAAACCAGTAATTTTTATCATTCCATTTCAAAAATAAGAATTATAAGCTGCTACATAATGATGATCTAACCTAGATAATGTGATGTTAATAATTTTCATGTCATAGCCCCTTTGCCAAAACTTGCATATTTTTTGTTTTCATCTGTTAACCTTTTCCGACATCAATAAATAGCAGGGGACAGTAATTCTTAGAGCTCAACATAGATAGGTTAAGCGACTTTAAGGATAGACATTGAGAATATAATTTCTGCGATTGTACAACCGAGTTAACTTAGTGTCGGGTTATGACAGCAACAGCTATCAAATTGTCAGCGTTATAGTATTATAGGCATATCAGATTGGCAGGTTTGCTACAAGGCTATCTGTGTCTCTTTCCCAAAAAATCAGGGCACGTGACACATAAAGGGATCCGGGAGGTGATCAAAATGCCATTCGTCTTTGTCGTGCCAAGGGCGAACAAGGGTTGGGCATTGCTTTGTCATCCGGCATGGGCCACTGCTCTATGATGGGATGGGTTCAATAACATTGATATCATTCCAATTTGATTGCGAATGTAACATGGAAGTGGATCGTGTTTGTGGGCTGGAGCACGGATACTCTGTTTTGTTTTGTTTCTTTATTGTAAAGTCGAAATTCATTACATTATTATACAATTTGGAGAAGAGGATTTATTTTCGTTATGTCGCGGGTTCAGGGCCTTAGTAAGTAAGGGTCGACGACGTATCTGAAACTCTACAATTATACTTCTAATGATTGTTTGAATGTTAGCCTCTCTGCACGTAATCCAGACACGACGGCTAATATTGTGCCATTCTTTCATCTGCCTTCTTTTGAACAGAAATAAACGGAGCAAAATAGCTAACTAACTAATTAACTACCTCCACGCAGAACTCTTGAGAAGCTATTTAACCTTCAGTAATTATAGAAATCTCGAAACACTTATTGAGTCGTAATTTTCATTGTTATATTCAAAGCAACCCACCACTTATCCTTATACACACGAAACATGTTACAACCAACCAATATATTCGCATATATCCACTTTAATATTATCCATCTATAATCGCCAGGCTTCTGCAAGTGGAATCTTCCGTTCAATATTTCAGACCAATATTTTGAATACATTTATTGACTTTTCCAAGCCTGCTATATGCCCCGTCCATTTGATTCGCCTTGGTTGGAACAAGACGGAGGTAGGCCTCTAGAGATGGAAGCTATTTACAAATGTATGGAATAAGCATAATTAAGAAGGAAGAGGTAGGGTCCTACAGCATTGTGGTTGGGCGTGGAGTCTAATATCTTCTTATTGTGAAAAATACAGCATGTTATTAAACGTGACTGCGTACCTTGGACTTGAAATATAATCTTTAAAAAACAAAATATAAGAGACACGTTAAAAAGTTATGTACGAAAATTACTGATATCGGAAATTTGTTTCCACCTTCCTTAATTGCTTGCTAGTGTCACTCTCTATGCCATTTACGTATTATACTTGATTCTAAAGGCAGCTTCATAAGTATGACTGTCTTGCATCATTCGTAACAGGTGAGTACGAGACACCGTACTGAGAGTGAGGGCGCTTCAACTGGGGCAATACAAACCGCACCACAATCCACTACACTGGAACATATTCTGACAGCTGACCTGTGCAAGGAGGAATCAACTACAACTGAGGAAAATTTGCATTCCGTAAATTACTCTTGCAGCTCATATGCGGAGTTTAACTGACTCTCTCTGTGACCTCCATACAGAGCTTTCCTTTCATCACCTACCCAAAAATATTGTGAAAACAAGTAGTCCTGGGAGGAACCAACAGCCTACTTTCTTTCCATTATATATTATGACGAATAAACCCGTTACTCTGTAGCGATTGCAAAACAGATTCCTACGACAACGAATCAACACGCAACAGAGGAACCGTTGGAAGCGGTGTATTCTGTGGTCCGCGCCTATGTTGTTGCTACACAACTGCGCGGTAAACACGCCTATGCAACAGTGGAGGCCGGTTCGAATACTTCAACCGTAGCCCTGTAAGTCGTAGGAGCTACTAAAGGGGAACCCAGTAAGAAGGGAGGGGGGGTATAACCGACCACTCTGTACCTGGGGACCTGGACCTCCAGGTGTGAGGAATCTCGATTATGAGACAGTAAAATATGTAATGAATCCCGCTGGACTAGGACCCGAGAATGACTTTGCTGGCGAGGCCCAGCAGCAATTTTAAACGACAGACCCATCCTCTCGGTAGAAAGGCTGTTACATACGGACTATAACAACAAGGATTCAGTTGAAAAAACACATACTGATCGTGAGTCTCAAGGAGACTGTCGACAAGACGAACTGATTGGCGGAACACCGCCAGTCATAAAGTAACTCGGGCTCCGAGTCTGATTCTGACAGTGCCAACTGAGAAGTGAGTGAGTCTCCGTGTAGAGGCGGGTTCGGTTACATCAACCGTAGCCCTGCGAGTCGTAGGAGGCGACGAAGAGGAAACCCAGTGCCTGGGGGTATAACTGGGCCACCCTGTTTCTGGGAGATATAAGTATCGGCCAGGTTGGGAGAGTATCGAATCTGAGAGAGTAAAATATAGGAATGAGTCCCTCGGGAATCAGACCAGAGAGTGACTGCGCTGGCGAGGACCAGAAGCTATTTCAATCCACAGACGTTTCCACTCGCCAGAGAGGACAATGACCGCAAGGGTTCAGTTAAAATAATGCTGGTCGTAAGTCTAAAGGGGCTTGGCGCCAAGTCCAAATGATAGGCGGCAAATTGCCAGTCTTAAAGTAATTCTGAGTGCAAGTAGTAAGGGAGTCTGAGAAGAGAAGACTTCGTCGGTGCCACTGAAGGAGATCTATTGTTAAAATCCTTTACCAGGAAGCGACATGTGTATGCAGACTGAAAAGATTTATGTGTGCTGTAGTAAATTGTAAAGCGTGGGGATTAGCGATGACGCTATTATTAAGTGTAGTCAAGAGTTATGTGTTAAATTAAGCAACAGATCCAAATTCCAATCCAAAACCCCGTCAAGTGTCACTCATCCATGTGACAGTATTTCATACAACACAGAAGAAGACTCCGACGGAGCTGGCTCTGTTTACGAACTCCAGAGAGCAAACGCCTACTTAACGCAGCAACACAGGAACTCAAATAACTTCTCAGCATTAATAAAGACGACTGCATCCAAACATTCTTGCGCCGTCTCACACCAACAGAAGCCACCGACTACTCCTTCAGGAAGGTAACCAAAAGAATAAAAGAGGCCAAGAAATTCTACCCACCCCTCAGAACACCACAAGGAACCTGGACAAAAAGCACACGCCTTCGCAGAACGCATAATAAAAGATTTCCAGCCGCATCCCATAGAAAATATACCCGAAGAGGTAGAAGTACTCACACAACATCCGAACACTCCCAATCAACTTGAACCTCCACCTCATGAGAGCTGAAGTCCAAAAGTCATCACCAGCTTGAATCCTAAAAAGTCATCAAGATACGACCTCATCACTGGCAAAATCCTTAAATACCTACACACACACACACATAACCCAGCAGACCCAACAGCATAACGCACGCAGTCGCGAGAACAAGACGCAACAGAAACACAATATACACGATAGGGAAGAAGAGCTCCAACAGAGTAGGATGAGCATGACTGACGTAATAAGATACGACGTAGCGATCGGGAATCCTGAACAGTTTTAATATTTTTACGATTGACATTTGTCAATATATATGATGGACATATATTTTAGTTATTTTAAAGTGAAGACAAGGCATACAATGTACTAGTTTGAGGTGACTTGAGTAGCACCTGAAGATGGCATTTTTATGCCGAAACATGTAGTGAGAGTGAGAGAAGAAGATAGATAAGTGTACGCACTGCAAGACGGATTAAACAAATCATGAGCTCTCCTCTTCAAGCCAAAGTACACCATAACAATTTGCTATGTGTATTAGTACAGATTGCAAATAAAATGGGACTATAAAAAGAATACAACATAGTGAATGCAAAACATATGGCCGAACAGTCCTTCTGTTGTTGCTTGTGTATTCATTGCAGTGGGAAAGTTGTTAGCGAGCCGTTGTCTAGTAAGAGCTGTGTTTCGTGGCTTCACTATTGATAAGGGGAACACAAAAATAAAGAGATGCCGAGACAGCAAGGTGATTTTGTAAGCCTATTTTTACGCCTTTAAAAATAAAAAGGAATGTATGTTAGAAGTATACGATATTACATCTGCTGTAACCTATAGGCATGAATTTTGTCCTCACCATAAGGAGAGGACAAAGGTTGAGGTTGCTCTCACTTAAGAAAGATGAAGTTTGAGAAGGTGGAGAAAAATACGTACCGGCCAACTTCAAAATATTCTCTCTTTAACAAAAAATAAAATAGGCGATGCAAGTATGGTGCAGGCATAAAATGGAAATGCATGCAAAACTCCCGTTGGGAAGCTTCAACGGAATAATTCCCTTGGGTGACATAGATGTAGATGGGTGCTCGATATTAAATTGATCTTGATGATAAATGTTGTGAGGATATGGCCTGAATTTAGATCTCGGGGTGAAGTTCATTGACGTACTCTTGTGAAAACTGATGAGCTTCCAGACACTAAAAATAGAGAAGTAATTCTTAACAACTTGTGAGCTCCTGAAGAATGACTCTGTACCAGGGAGTTTACTATTCTTAACGGGAATAAATTCAGAACACATCAGCGCAGAGAGAGGTCTCACCAAACGAAGGAATCGCGGAAGAATTTGTAGGCAAAATGCGCACTTAAATCAGCCAGGGTTTTTTCTCTTTTCTTTTTCCAACTGCTCTCCCAGCCTATTCCGTAATGGTAGGCCTATACCTAAACATAGGACAACACAAACACAAATTAACACATACACGCACACAATGTTCATGCCGTAATTGGTATTATAACCCTCGATCCCAGCGCCCGAGAGAGAGAAAATAATTCATGACTTAGACAGCGCGGATATTTTGACCTGCTAAATCAGCCAGTAGGGGCTACATAAATGAAGTGAATAAGGCGCAGCTCGCCTTTATGCTCATTCCTACTAATGAAAATTGTTATGTGGAAGAAATTATTTGCGCTGCTATGTCCAACTTCCGTCCTCAGTCCAATAGGATGCATGGAGTGGCAACATTAGCAAAATTGATTACCAGTGAAGGGGAGGTGTAAGCAGTAGAGGGATATAACAAAATCTTGCAAGTTTAATATTGTATGATGCATGATCCTTTCAAGGCTGAAGAAATGAAAATATAATTACTGACTATGTTACATAAATGCTTTCCCAGTCTTAATAAACTAATATTGAATATGTAAAAAATAAAATTCCTAAAGCAGGTTTATGGATTTAAAAAATAAGAACAATAGATAAACTTTAAGCCCAATACATCTTATCACGAGAGCATCATATTCATAAATCTAAGGCACAAATCTACTACTGAAAACCTAACTGCATATAGACTATTATTGAAATTGAAGGTAACAGCCTCCTGGCATTTGGCTCCGAGTAGTCTGGTAGAAATATATCGACATTCTGAAGACAAATTTTACCTCTATCTTCAAGATTCAAGACAGAGGCAGCGTGCGTTTGCGAGCTAGTTACTTGCACTTCCGAGTCGTTTTTACAAATGGTCAATAAATCCATTATCCAATCCAAACCCCGTCTGTAGTCACACACACTACATTACAGTATATGTAGAAGGCCAAGGCTTGCCACTGCCATTAGCAAAGCCGAACTTGTTAACAAGATGGCGTTGTGCACGATAGATCAGAAAGTGTCTGTCATCAGAAGCTTCCACTCATCTGGTGGTTCTTGTGTTGCTGTTGATGGACAGTTTCATCCAGACATTTCCGTTCTTGCTGGACCACCGAGAGGCGCTATCTAAGGATTGTTAAACAAAAAGAAACGTGCGAAAGACGTAAAGGCAGCGAGCCCGTTCGCACAGAAGAAGTTGTCGGTGCAGCGCGGAAGGTCAAACAATAAATCCAAGGGGAAAAAATACTTGTTAACGTAAGTATTAAAGTGAATGTGTTCTTCTTTGCAGAAATGTGCGACATTCAAAACATGCAGATTATCTCCCAGTACTGCTTCGTGCTAAATGCAAAGCGTCAACTTCTCGCTAATTCATCTACCAACAGTGACTGACCGTGACAAGTCATCATGACAGGCGAACAAAATTCTTGACGATATTGTCTCTGCACAGCAACAGAGAAAAGTAAAAGTTAACAAAGTAACAAATATTTTCTGTATATTCCAAAGGGTTCTGATGATGATGTATAATACTCAGATTTACTGGGTTCTTGGGCTTTGTCCATCATTCGGGAATCTTGGAACTAGAAAACACAGGGTTTCTGAAACTGGATCTGATTCCTTCCTCAGGCGAGGGAGGAGTGGAAGATACCTACTCCGTTGGGTTCCTTCGAAAGAGCTAATCTCGATTACTGGGCAACCCCTGTCAGATTCACTACTGCCATTTAATTACATGAGACCAGGCTAATTCAGAGGGAGATAACAATGGTGCTCATACACGTACTTGGTTTTGTTGACTAGGTTTCTAGCATAAATTTCTGCCTCCTTTCTAACCGAGCTCCATAAATGTGCGTTCTTTATCACAATTTTTATTTTGTATTTTCCTGAATTAGCCTGGGCTCAGGTAATTAAAGAGCTGTATTGAATCTGACACGGGCTGTCCAGTGATTGAGGTTAGCTCTTCCTAATGGACCTGACAGGGTACGTGTCTTCCCCCTCACCTGAGGAAGGAAACAGATCCAGTTTGTTTCTAGAATACCGGACGATGAACAATGCCCAAAACCCATTAATTCTGAAATATTTTCTGATCCATCGTATACGGCGGCAACATGCCGCCGTTTAGCATTGCCAACGGTAACAAAGAAATTTCCGAAGTGGGTAGAGCGATCTTTGGAAGTTTAATACAATTTCTTTCAGAAGCAAAGAAGTTATGCAAAATTTTACAGTGTCAGATAAAAGTAACACGCTTTATTTCGACTGTAAATTTACATTAACTGTCTTAAAATTAATCTTCAAAAGATATTAACTTCGAATTTCAAGGCTGCAGTAGGACGAGTTCTGTTGCATCACGTGATCATGTTTGAAATCCACCAAGCACAATCTTTAATTATGTTTCAACCTAAAAAAAACGTCATGGCAGGTTCCAAAAACCGCAAGCAGACAAATCTGACGCAACAACGGGTAAAGAAACACATCATTAACTTCCAGCAAAGCTATGAGAGAGCATAGTTTCATGTTGCATCAGCACAAGAAGAATTTATTTAAGAGATTACAATTTTCCAGTTAAAGGGTTGCGTTCAAACTCGGGACGCGAACAATTGCAAGCGACTGTTAACTCTCTATGGATTCTGTTCCTTGCTTACTTCTCTACGGAGAAATAAAGGCGTATTTTTTCTTTTGTCCCATCAATCTGGATAAGTAGGCTGTCCAGTTAATTCATAGAAACATTTTCAAAGAATTTTACTGCTTATGGAGATCAAAATATTCTGGTTTGTAAAGCCGTCCGGTTCGGTTGAAGCCCACCGACGCTTGGGAGCATTTTATTGCATCCATCTTTAGGATCTGCTGGTACGCCAAGCAAAACACCAGCAAGCAGGAGGCACCAAGGGCTCTGCTTGTTGGTCTCTTACTTGGCTCACTCTTGAACCATAAATACTGAAGTGATACCTTCCTCCGAAACGTCTGTGTACTTCTATTCAACCACTGGACATGCCGTTAGATTTCCGGAGAACGTAATCTTCACAACCACGCGAAGAGAACTTCTAATCCAGCGTTCCTTGCTTAGTTCCTGAAAAGCAAGTTGTGTCTAGCTAAGGGGGGAGTGAAGAGTAAGCTGATATCTCCTTTGGTATGATTCCGTGTAGTCTGTTAGAAACCACATCCCACAAGATAGTCCCCTTCATGGTAACTGCCAAGAGTATCTTACATCTGTTATTGAGAATGGCCAATCTTTCTGTCCGTCCACATGTATGAACCAATTAGTAAAACACTGGATGAATTTCGACCAAAGTGATACTACAAAATTCTGCGAAGCAATTGTTGATACATTGAAACGGATATGTTAAGGATGATTTACATGAAGACCTGTGGGAGTTTCTGCCGTATATTTTTGAATATTTAAGGTACAGAAGAATGTTTGGAACAAACATTTTAGAGAATGTTTTATGTCCCATATATATTCGCCGTAAGTCTTAGGGTTTCGTTACACTTGTAGACACAACTGTACAGAACAAAGGTGATGCTGGGAGTACATTTCCG
The DNA here is from genome assembly GCF_002891405.2 of Cryptotermes secundus. Lineage (NCBI taxonomy): Eukaryota > Metazoa > Arthropoda > Insecta > Blattodea > Kalotermitidae > Cryptotermes > Cryptotermes secundus. Next base: position 572,660 of record NW_019738352.1, read on the forward strand.
AACTTGCATATCCAGTAATCAGACTTGGCCTTGTGAACACAATAGCAGTTACGAAGAAAACGAAAGTTTTGCCTTTAGATTACTTGAGAAACAGGTTTATTTTATTCGTTTAATGAAGTACTTTTTTGCAATACGGCTTTCAAACATAATTAAACAATGTATATAAGTGGATTTAATTTATGTTTGGTAAGAACAATAACACTGAATAATGAAATTTTAATGCTGAATGTTTATTCATCCGGTGTATAGTTTGACTTTCGCCAGTTTTAACGTTATCTTCGAAAACTGAATTGTTGGATGTACGCTTAATGGCTGTTTGCAATAATGGAAGATTTAATTGTAATTTCAAATGATTTGTTCGTTGGATCTTTTTCTTAAAGAGCCTTTTAAGTGTACGATGTATAATTTTATTATCTTTCAGTATTAAATTAGTACTTCACTATAAATTAAATCAGGTATCAATAAAAGTTCTGCTAAGTCTCTAATGGTTAACTTTGGCTCATATTAGAGATTGCATTTCTATTGCCAGTAATTCCTATGCAAGATATGAGTTAACAAATTATTTATCTATATTTAATAATTATAAGTTTTCTTCTACAGCAGAAGATTATTCTGAAAATGTACTTGTATTTTAAGAAAGAACCTAGAAATTAATATGTAGCTGCAACAGCACCCTCTCCAGTAAGAAGGCTGAAGTACATGTCTACCCGTTTAACTAAAACAAACACATTTTAATCATATGTGTGCCACTTTATTTTGCGTTTGGAACCAAGAGTGGCAAATATGCGCCCATTAGCTTTGCCATGTCCTCATACAGCCACTCCAAATTGTACGAAGACATTTTCATTAAATTTTGTTCTAATACAGGAAATTTCTATTAGAATTTAATTAAAATTTGTGTTAAAATTGTACAAAAATAATGGACTCCTTCCACAAAATTCTGATGTGATTCTGTATCTTTCTCCAAAATAAGTTTAAAGTAACTTGATAAATATTTTTCTTAGCTACACTATTTCAAACAAATATCGCAGAGAAGCAGCATGTGTTTCATACGCTCACCACTACACTTTCCTTAAATTTTGTAGTTTCCGAACAGAGCTAATAATTTTAAGAACAATATCTCATATGAAAAATGAGAAGGTCTGAAATAAATTAACAAATAAATCTCGCTAAACATTTTTGAAAAAAACTAGAATACATTTTAGAATAGTTTTCGCGAAAAATATTTAAAAAATATTGCAGAAATAAAACATTAATTCCTATTAAGAAATTCAAATAATTCTAGATTATAAAATAAAATATCTAGGGGATGCTTAAATTTCATAACTTGTACTCTTCTCCAAGTATAATTAGAATGATCAAGTCAAGGAGGACGAGTTGGGCAAGGAATGTAGCACGAATGGGGCGTAGAGGAATGCATATAAGGTACTGGTGGGAAAGCCAGGTCGAAGGAGACTACTAGGAAGACCAAGAAGTAGGTGGGTGGACAATATTAAATAGATCTTAGAGAGATAGGATGGGATGGTATAGATTGGATTGATCTGGCTCAGGATAGGACCAGTGGAGGGCTCTTGTGAACACGGTAATGGACCTTCGGGTTCCATAAAATGCTGGAAAATTCTTGAGTAGGTGCAGAATTGGCNAAGTATGTCCGTCATTAATTGGTATGCACTTTGTAAATAGTTATGTTACACTCAGGGCTGCAAATAAGAATATGGTGACTGGATATAAACATTTACGAGTAAAATAGGGCTACATTAGAACTCAAATGTCAGCACTTAATGGTAAAGTTGTCCCTGTACTTAACTAATAATACACTATGAAGGCGTATGGGGGAGTGGGTGTATGGATCCACATTTTCTTGACCTCGGAACTAGTTGGAGGTGAATTGTCAGCCTTACGCCCATGCCGCTTTAGCCCTGGGAAAATCTCCGGCACCCATTGGTTAGGATATTGGGTGGGCCCCAGAGCCGGTCTGGACGACGTGGAGAAGAGAAAATTCTTGATCCTACTGAGACCCGACCTCTGACCCCTAGGTCGTCTAGCTCGTAGCCAGTCGCTAACCCGACTCTTTCACAACACTAAATAGCAAATATTTGTATTATTTCTCAATATTCTGTTTATATTGTTATTTTGCTTGTTTTATGTATTTTCGCTGTAGCATACAATTGTAATAATTGCATTTAGAGTGTAAATTTATAGCTGTATCTGTCGAGAAGTGATAGGACAGGTTTGCTACTGAATGGTGTTTTCTCACCCCATAGCAGTTCGTTGAGTATTGATGCAGTTAAAATGTGGTGTAACAAATTTAACGTGGAGTGGGTGGGAGGAACTCGCCATTTGAGTTTGGAAATTTTGAGGTTGGGAACTTTACACTTCGTTGATTGCCGTATTATTTGTAAAAGCAATTTAGATATATCAGCAGTGTACGTAGATTAATGTATTTCCGATTAAAATAAATTAAAAGTACCAATAAAAGTTGTTACTGCCTCTGTCTTGGGTTCAAATGTTCACATGAGCACTCTGCTCAGAAATAAAATATATATATTCTTATTTCTGAATGGGAGGCAAAATTTGATACTCATATAAAGTAGCACGTAAAACATATTGTCACATGTTTGGAATCCAGAGGGGTTACTTCCATGGAAACGCAAGAACAGACGGTTGCATAGGAAGTAACAATAGCGGCACTGTAATCCCAACAGTGAGCCGTTGCGTAGAGAACGCCGAATCTCCCAGGAGATGAGTCTCCACAGTTATAACGAGGGTTCGTTGCATAGCAGCGGCCGAGATTATAAAAAGGGTTGAAGGCATTTGCAAATCAGTTGGAACCTAGACACCATACGGTATAGAAGAAGACAGCAAGAAGTCAGTATTGGGAGAGCCGCCGCCAGAGAGAGTTGAGACCCAACCGCGGCCAAGGATAGTTGAGACGTGGCATTGGAGTGCTGGGCCAGAAGTCACGTGATACTGCAAACGATAATAACTGTACGGAGTGTAAGTGTGAGCGTCCAATAAAGATTCGCTAAATCCGAGACCCACGTAAAATTATTTGTCGCGTGACATACCCAACACGTGACAGTATATTTGGATATACTTCAATTTTTAACTCCTTAACTGTGATATCCCACGTAAAATTAAATAATTAGCCCTGCATAAAAATTTTCTGTATTTAGTTTGTATATCAACAACTGTGACATTATAAATTGACTTCATAATGAAAAGGATTTTATTTAGTGATATGAATTTCTTTAACTTCAGTATGAACTCTATATATCTGGATAAAAATGAAAGTACGGTTAGGAAATTTTAAATTTGTATGAGATAAAAAGCCATGTTCTTTGGGTCCCTTGTCACCAAGCCATGGCGTGTCCTCAGGTTGCGGGCAGAGGAGACGCCTTCCAGGTATGGAGGGAAACAGCGAATATATTGAATAAGTAGTCGCGGAGGGCCGACAATGTGTAGTCCTCCAGCTTGGGGGTTGGTTGTGGGACTAACAACACCTCACCATGAAAAGTACGCTTGTTAAGGAAATGTTCAAGAAACCTCGGACTTGGATGTGTTCTGTGGAAAAAGACCTAGGCGAAAGAAGATGAACATGAGATTTGGTACGTGTATGTACAGGGTAGATTCGCTCAGGACAGTGGCGGAAGTATATTTGGACAGAAGAGGGATGAAGTGACAGGAGGTTGGAGAATACTGCATAATGAGGAGCTTCATAATTTGTACTCTTCTCCAAGCATAATTAGAAGGTTCAAGTCAAGGAGGATGAGGTTGGTAGGGAATGCAGCACGAATGGGGCGTAGAGGAATGCATATAGGGTACTGGTGGGAAAGCCAGGTGGAAGGAGACTACTAGGAAGACCAAGACGTGGGTGGGTGGACAATATTAAAATGGATCTTAGAGAGATAGGACGGGATGGTATTGATTGGATTGATCTGGCTCAGAATATGGAAGAGTGGATGGCTCTTGTGAACACGATAATTAACCTTGGGGTGCCATAGAATGCTGGGAAGCTCGAGAGTAGATGCGCAACTGACGACTTCTCAAGAAGGGTTCAGTTCCGTGAGTGAGTGAGTGATAAGTAGGGACCGGATTTTAATGCAAGTGCATATTTCTTTCTTGCAACCAGGAAGTATGCTTGTTTCGGTATATGAATGCATTACCTCATTTCTTAAATTCTGGACATGAATTGATGGTGCATATAAATGCATATTTTGCCTGTTTTATGAATAAGCATCATATTTTCGAAGATCTCTATTTATACTGCATATTTCCTCTTTAAAATATTTATTATATATAATTTTTAATTTTATGTTCAAATTTTCAATAATGTTCGTGTGTATACAATTTTTCTTTTCCGTATTAGAATATGTTGCATATTTGACTCAACATTTCGTCATCATTCATGTTTCTGATACAATGCACAGTACGGGACTTCCCCCATCCCTCTACTCGTAACTTGCCTCATCCGCGTACCATCAAAGTGGCCGCGAAGAGATTAGTCGGAAGCGTTCACATGTAGCCCCTATCAACGTAATACTATTCAACCGATAAATGACTTCACTTATTTATTTCCGAAGTCTCCATCAGGTTCGTTACGCCTCTTTATTTGAGGCTGGGGACCATTCACATTAGTGGTGACTAGTCTATAGTTAAGTTTGTTTACCTTTTCGTAGTCATGCCGAAAGTGAAAGTAAGTAATAAAACTAAATTAAAGCTGTATTAGCGGGAGTTCGAAGGAGATATGATAAATACGGAAACGAAATTTATTATTACCGAGCATGTGAGAAACAGTTGGTTGTGAAAAACGCTTTCAAGTGCTTCAGCATTTGAACACTAATATACACAAAGGGAATATTAAAATTAAATCCACGAAAAGTGCTCCTGTTCAAAAATTGCGTAGTGAATTTTCTAATAATAGTTTTTCACAGTTTTCCTTTGATTTATGCGAAGCCTTTTTAGCGGAATATATTCCGCTGTGGAAACTAACCAATCCTACTCTGAGAAATTTCATAGAGAGGTATACACAGTGCAAAGTGCCGGATGAATCTACTGTGGGCAAAAATTGTGTGAGGCAGTGTTAGGATCTTACAATTGAAAGCACTAGAGATAAGATTCAAGATAATTTTGTGTGGGTATCAATCGACGAAACACAAGATTGTGGGGGACGGTTTATTGCAAATTGTATAGTTGGATCCCTTAATAAGAATGAACAATCTACCCCACATCTTCTTGCGGTAGAGCAATTTGAAACCACAAATAGCTCCGCAGTTTCCGGATTTTTTATCAAATCCATGAATTTACTATGGCCGAATGGCGTTCAGTATGAGCGCGTATTGCTCTTGTGACTGATGCCTCAAGTTATATGATGAAAGCCGGTACTGCTCTTAAAGTTATATTTCCAAAATGGCACATTTGACTTGCCTTGCCCATGGGTTGCACCATGGTGCAGAAACAATTCGTGCAAATTTTCCGCTTGTTGATAAGGTGATGTCTTCTGTGAAGAAGGTATTTGTTAAAGCGCCATACAGAAAAGAAGCCTTTAAAGCAGTGCACCGAGCGTTCCACTTCCGCCAGAACCAATTTTAACGCGCTGTGCCTCGTGGCTGTGTGCAGCGAGTTATTATACCGAACATTTAGAAACAGTTAGGAATGTCGTGAATACATTTGATCCCAAAAGTGCAGCATCAATTCACATTGCCCAAGATGTACTAAAAACGCAGAACTAGAAACTAATCTTTCCTGTATATCTGCTCACTTCTCTCATCTTCCATCCGCCATTTCCTCACTGGGGGCAAGAAATAGCAATACTACTTTGTAGCAGTCGTTAAGTGTGTTCAAAACCACTGTTTCCAAATTCGGTTCCTGGAAGAGTTGAAGTAGTAAAAGAAAAAGTACACAGCATTCTTTCAAAGAATCCAGGATATGAACAAATTTTAGCCGGTGACAAATCACTAACAGTGGAGCAAATAGCGACTTTTGTACATGCGCCCCTAAGTTCCTGTGAGGTGGAAAGAAGTTTTTCCCGCTATAAGGACATCTTACGAGACAATAGGAGGCGACTAACTATGGAAAACCTAAAACATTTAGCAATTGTGAACTGCAACAGAAGAGAAGTTGAAAGTTCGGAGAGCTAAATGTGAGTACCATTGGTTTTTTAAATTTGTAATGAAATATGTTGGCTTTGTTGCATGATTTGTATTTAAGTATAGCTTTTTATTGCAAGTGAATCATTCAGTGATTACATAAAATGAACTTAAATATTGATTTGTTGGTCTTAAAATAATGTAAAATCAATTTTAATATTTGGTATAAATTTTTATGTGCATATTTTAGTGCATATTTCGGAAGTTTTTTTATGCATAAATGCATACATATTTAAGAGATTATTAGGGCATAAATTTCCGGTTCCTAGTGATGAGATACAAAGTTTCTAGAACCTTGGAGAATTAAATCGAGCTCATCTGGGTTATACAATAACACCGTCTTGTTTGGAAACCTAGGGGAATATGCTGCTACCATCTTCAGGTAGAAATAGACTTGAAGCCGGAAGATAAGAGACCGCAGGACCTTCTGAAACTCTAGTAAATTCTTACAAGTTTACCCTGTGTCCTGACGCCCAAGACCACAATCTAAAACTAATAACCATTTCCATGGAACAGATCATTCTTGAGAATTTAACAGTCACTTAGCTATTCAAGAAATCCCCCCCCACCAATCACAAAAATAATAGTTTAATTGTGGTATTCACAAAAGCACGCCACAAGTTCGTCCCATGATTCGCTTCAATCCGGTCAAGACTCCACACATCCTATACTATGAAGATCTATTTTAATATGATTCTAGTTTTTCCTTGCATACTTTTAGCTTCAGATTTTCCAAGCGAAGCCATATAAACCTACGTATTGTTTTACATCTACCACCTGTGCTACATGCCCTACCCACCTCATCCAATTTTAAATGGTCATTTTTCCAAATATTATGGTGCTGGAAAATTTAGTGCAGCTTTCACAAGGACCATGTGAAATCTGTTCAATCTACTTACTTAAAACTCGTTTTAAAATTATCTTTCCAGCCTCGTGTACGTTTTCATGGCGTGACAATTAATTAAGCAAGACACAACTTCACCTCACTCTTACCATCCATGCACGAGTACAAATTTCCTTCATATTCCCACGCATCCTGGTAACGCGACCAGTAGTGAATGAATTATCTGGATTGATGACTCGATTTATTGGGCAGTCATCAGGCGGATCTACAAATATTTGCAACACTTCAGAAAGATACAGGAACAATAACACACAAAGTCTTCAACTCTTCCACTCTTAGATTCTCCCTGTATGAATTCAGTGAGCAGTCTCTACCCAGTCTCTTCTCCTCTGTCTTGTTCTCGGACTGGGCTGCTGCTACTCTGTAGGACTCTCCAGTATCTAATCTCTTCACTTCTGTATACTTCCTCTGGTCAGTTCTCTCGACCTAAGCTGGCTTCACGCCGACCGGATATGAAAAACTCCGTGCAACGGTATAGCTCTAGTACTTAGAGCTGACAGTCGAGGAAAAGCTGCGCGGTGGATGGGCGGGTCCATTCGTGAAAGTTGATGGGTGTTGTGATTAGTCATTCGTCTGCATTCAGTGCGATCGGACGTCCCAAGAGCATTCTTCCTTGTACAGTCAAGTTAAACATTTTGACTCTAGGAGTCGTATTTGAGTGTATTATTCTCTAATTACTTTATTAATATTGTGACGTGTTACCTTACGTCCATCGCCGCGCAACGGCTACAGTGGAAATTGTTGAGTTCCAACAGCGACAAATCGAATACAAACAGACGGTTGCGAAGGAGCGTTCCCGAGGCAATGGATTGCCGAACACGTGAGTTTTGAATAGGCACTTCCATGGTAACGCAAAGAACAGGGAGCCGTTGCATAGACAATGCAGAAGCAACGAACGCGTCTCCCCAGAAATGAACTACAGAGAGTTCGTTGCACCCGTTATGTAACAGTTGACAGTAGAAACGAAACCGTGAGGAATTGTGTCTAGTATGCAGTCCGCAGAACACCTACGTAAGCCGAGAGCTACAGAGACAGAAGACAGCAACAAGACAACAAGAAGTCAGTATTGGGAGAGCCATCGCCGAAGGCAGTTGAGATCCAACCACGGCCAAAGATAGTTGAGACGTTGCATTGAAGTATTGGGCCAGAAGTCAAGTGGTGACAGTGACAATATTTCATTTTATTGTTTATTTTTATTCGTTGATTTTCTTTTTTGTTTATTTATATTTGTGCATTTTTTCTATCTCCTTTAACATGCCACCTACACTAAGTAAATTGAGTGGAAAAGTGTTGCAGTCACAATCAAGAGAAATTGTTAGTAATGTATATAAGTATATGAAAGAGGCTGGGCCAGCAATTACAGTGAAGAACACAGGAGTGGAAGTAGCAAAGGCAACAGGTGTATCGGAAAGTAGTGTCAGAAGAATAATAAGAGAAACAAAAAATATCTAATCTGGGGCTTCCACTTCCTTTTCGACACCCCATAAAGGAAGACCTAGGAAATCTTCACTAGCCACTTTGGACGACTTTAACGAGTCTGTGGTGCGAAGAACAATTAATGACTTCTACATAGTCGAAAAACGGAGACCTACCCTGAAAAAAGTTGACGAAAAGTTGAAGAAAACGTCAAATTTTCAGGGCTGCACATCCACATTAAAGAAAATTATTTTGAAACTGGGGTTCCGCTGGAAGAAAACAAAAAATAATCGGACATTGCCGGTGTTGCCCCTTTAGAATAGACCCGTGTAATATGTAAATAAACTCTTCATGTATGTAACAGTGAACGTGTATAAGTGTACAGTGCATAACAGTCTGCCATTCGGCACTTAAACTTAACATCGGATGTGTGAACATCAACGACAATAAGCCACCATCACTATGCAACACAATGAGGTAAGAAGTTACTTCCTTTTGAGAACGCCTGTACTGCATTCCCCTCCACACTTGTCGGCATGCTGGAGCTCTCCCCGCCACTACCATTACTTCTCCTACCTCGCGTCGGAGGGCTGTCACCTCTAATAAGTACTGGAGCTATACACTTCTTCGTTGTTGCAGATGTATTCGAAACGTGTCTTTCGTTGCTGTGTGAACAATCTTTACGTAGCCGTTGTAACTGAAACCTTTATTTGCATGCTGCCTAGGAATCTATGTCTCTGCCATAAAGTCAGAGACGTGGTTCAACAAACCGTTACCTAGCAATGGATTTACATGCCACAATTTTTCACTCGGAAATCTTCGTTTATTTTGGCCTCGTCCATCCTTACTTTATGCCTAAATCCTTCTTATCTTACATATAACAACTTTGAAGGAATTTCCACCGTGTGTTAGTTCGACTGCATATTAAACAAATTTTCCACCTCAAAGATGATTATACTGTAATTTTGGTTTCAAATCTTTGTTCGTCCCAAAGAGCGGGAAGAATTTATGCATTCCGCCACCAACAGTTGTGCTATTCTCGGTGCTAAATTAAGTGATATATTAAAAAGGTCTCCTGTTGAGGGCGCTAGCGGTATCGCAGCCATCACTTGCTGCATGCAGCAGGTGACAGATGGAGTGTCACAACCAGATGAGTGAATATTTACACGCCCACAAGCACACACACGGTTCAGACCAACTCATGTGTTGACATACACAGAAAGTGATTACTCACTACTGCACATACGAATTTCGATTTAGATGAACAATACCATTACATATTGTCACTAATTAAAAAATTGGATTCTTAGCGTATTTTGACTTTACTATAGAGCATAAAGAAATGACTAGTTTGTAGCGTCAGTACTCCATTTTTAGTTTCTAACGTACTTAGTATGCTACATGAGAAGGTACTGTGATTGTGAAAAAGTGTACATCTCAATATTTTACGGGGTTTACTTACTTTTAGCTTCTCCCCCTCTTATTGCGAATAAGATGTTTTGATTTGTCATCTGTATTGTGACATGACGCCTGAAAGTCGCAATAGTGGAGCCAAATCGGAAGTCCATTGCTAGCCAACGGCCCGCCAAACACGCGTTCCCGCAACAACAAACATACGCTAGTCAAAGGCTCGGTCTCGCATGTTCCGCGGCAACGGAAAAACAGAATAACAGGAACTGTAAGACATGGCGTTGTACATTCGGTTCGCCTGAAAGTTCCTTCAGCTAAGAAGGAACCAAGTCAGTCACAGTACAAGAGAAGACACTCGTAGTCCAGTAAGAAATGGAGCGAGTGTTAGACAGTCATTGTGAGCTGTTATAATTGGTTGTAACTGTAATAGAAGTGTCAGTAAATCCAGTCATCCAATCCAGAACCCGCTGTGTTCATCACGCAAACCCATCACACGTGACAGTATATCTGCAGTGACGTATGTTTATGTAGGTATGTATATATGTAAAAAAAAAAAAGTAAAGCTATCCCTGTACCACGCCTTGAAGGCCCATAGGGTTGTGAGATGTTGAGGATCCCACATTATCTAGATAATCGGCTCAAAGATGGCGGTAAGGTTATCAGCTTTACGCGCCGGCCGCGCTTTACTCCCGAGGAAAATTGTTTAATTAATTCCTGGTACTCATTTCTGTTAGAGGCTGAGAACCCCAGGGGCATAGTGCGGCTGGAAGGATTAGGTCAATTTAAAAAACCCGTTGACCTCATCGGGATTTGAACCCGCGACCTTCCAGCTTGTAACGTATGCATATACGAGTATGTATGTAAGCATGCATGGACATGTGCTTCGCGCGGTTTTCGTAATTTCACATCTCATTGCAGCGAGATGAGTATCGCGAAGCGGCAGCTATCAGCGAAGACGCTCGGAATTAGCGGCAATCTCATGGGACTGAATTAAATATATCGATACAAACCGGATAATGAAAATTGTTATCGATTTCACATAGGATTTTCAGTGTTTCTCATTCTTTCAAAACTGTGTTTACTCTTTATATAGAAAAGGCAGGCGACTTTTAGCACAAAAAATATATTGAATTTAGCAACTATCCAGATAAAATAAAATTATGTACATTGTAGCAGATTATACAGGTTTCACATACAGCTGAAAGCAGTAGTTGCTGCCAATGTGTCGTCACATTTTATTTGAATTTGTGTACACCATTGGCGGATCGTTATGGTCTGAGCAGGTGGGTCCGGGACAAATGTACCCTTCCAATTGCAGTATTTAAGGAAATAGAAGTTTGTGCAGTTACCTCACTCTTCACATTGTGTTTACCATACGTTACATGATACCTCTTTCAGCAATCTTAGGATCGTTTTATGTTGCCAAGAATATTTTAAATAAAGGAAGGGGCTGCCTCCGATTTGATCACGGCTGAATTCCTTCTTGATTTTGCCAGAAATGTGTTCCCTTGGTCAGAAGTAGGGTGGAATTAGGACTATTTTAGGCCCATCTGTGTCCTATACCAGCCATGGGCTACAGACAGACGAAGGGAACCAATATTTTATATTGTGGGTGTTTCTCCTACGAAATGCTCCCTTTCAAAACGGGCTCGACGGACAGATGCATGTCACTTCAGAATTTCATGTAAATTTAATTGGGTACTTCTTTAACCCATTCTTTTCATGTTCGAAATCTGGTTCGTACCGGAACTAAACGATATTGCCGTGTGAATTGTGTAGGTATATTGTATTTGCAATTACAGATAACTCTAACCTAGTTCAGTATTTGCACTGCGTTTCTAATAGACATATGACGATATCATTAATGCAGACCTGACACTCTATAGACAAGCGTGTACGCATCGAAACAGGCAAGTAGGCACTGTATCAAAATATAATTTAGTGTCATACAAGAAACTCAAAACGACAGGTGCTTTTCTGGTAGCGTAGACCAAGGGTCTCAAAACTACGGTCCCCGGGCCACATACGGCCCGCGAAAGAATTGTGTAGAAATGCGCCAATTGAACTAATTTTCCAGTGAGTACTGGTAAAAAAATACTTGTTCATAGATTTCAAATTCATTAATTAAGATTGTGTTTAAAACATATTGATATTCCATATTATGTTAATATTAATATTATTCACAATTTTACTAATTCTGGACCGTATACTGCGCGGTATTTCTTCGTACTTTTTCGGCCTCGATCGGCAGTGTCACTTCGTGGCAATGTAGGTAGCGCGAGCAGTTCGTTACTAGCCGTCTTGTGCACAAGACTTCTTGCAGTGGTGCAGTGTAATTGTAACAGATCATCATCACCTCAATTTAATCAGATTTTAAGAATGCAAAAAGAGTTCCATCATTCACATTAATTGTTTTATTATAATTTGTGATGAAAATATGAGCATTTGCTGCTACTGTCTGTTGTCATTAATATACGATAATTTATTCTCACGTACTTTGTATTTAGTTTATGAAATTCTGTGCTTTCAATAAAACTCATATACCTAGAGTTATTAATTATCCGGCCCGTTGAAAGTGCCGAATTACCTAATGTGGTCCGCGTTTCGAAAAGTTTGGAGACCCCTGGCGTAGACGAACCACTCATTGCCTGTGATGTAAGCGAAAACAGCAATGTTCAGAGAAATGAGACAGGCATGCATACATAATAAATCCTTTGAAGGTCCTGATGCACTACTTCCTGGTAACGGGAGAGACTTTCGAGCAGAAGATATGGTATCTCTGGAGCTGCATAAGCAAGTGTAAAACACTCCATGGAAAAGTGAGCTAAGTGCAGGGCCCATATAAGAAGACACTACGCACTTGCATGTCAATCGACTTCTATGCAGATTTTGAAAATTCTTTCTATTCTGTATAAAAATTTAAGAAAAAAGTAAGACTATATCAAATCACTTTTATGGTTTAAAGTATAAATTCATTAAACTAGTGTTCTATAAATTGAAGCATGAAATATAGATGAGTTCCCGCCTCTCCTTTCCTTAGCAAACAGCCGCCATATTATTCAGTGTTTAACAGTGCACTCTGGAAGGAGCTTCCTCTTAGCAGAGTACTGAATTAAATTTTTTTTAAGCCTATGATATAAATTTTTAATAATTATTATAAGTCGCTAGTAGAGGTAAATATAAGCTGTTCATATAACATAAAATTACTTCTTATTCTGTCTTAATCACGTGAAGAGTCTTTAATTTCTTACACCTTTTAGCGTATGTGTATCCTTTAAAATATGAACTACTTGCTTTTAACGAAAAGGAATTTAGAATTATAATTACTAATTATCAGAACGTACGTGAGCATCTCTGTACGCAACATAAAGTATTCGTAATATTGTATTTAAGCATTCCGTTGCATTGCTACAACTTTTATACACAATAATACAATTGCGTCAACATGCAACATCTGCTACAGGAGAGGACAACACCACGCACTGGTGGAGAGACCGACGTACAAGCAAGGGGCAAAACGTAAACACAGCAACGGGCTTCAGTATAGAAAATATACTTACATGCCGCTACAATATAAACATCCAAGGAAAGGGACAAGTGGAGGTGTAAAAAAGAATTTACAAAAATTTTAACAAAATAAATTTTTAATGAGTTTTAGTTAAAGTAAATTACAACGTACTGTAATTTAACTAATGCTAACTGGATTGTGATCACAACATTTCAAATCATGAAATACTGCAGTTACATTTGAAGTGAATGAATGACATTGAATACAGTATAAGAATTTTGGCAAATTAACATACATTATGATGTTCGATTGGGACCGAAACATCTTGTAAAATGGATATTGAAAGAAAAAGAATAAAAATAGTTGCATTATTGACGAAAATGTATTATTGTGTGCAAAACTAAATATTCATACTAGTGTCGTCTGGATTAAATACATACTTTTCAATGTCATACTCTCTTCGGAGCTCTATGACTCAAAAAATTAGCTAGGTTCTTACTAGTCCAGATAATATATATAGAAATGTTATTATATATTACTGGTATACGGGTGAGAATTTCTGTATTCGAGATGAAAAAATGTTATTAGTTCTTATTCCGAATTAAACATATAGTTCAATATTTTTGGCGTCCTTTTGGAGCTGTGTGTAGTCTGTAATGGTGAAGTGTCGTGTCATTGACACACAAAGTCAAACGATATAAAATATATTTACTTGTGTTCTTTGAAATTGCATTGCAGTAGTTAATGTCGTATATTTATATGGTGAAAATATTTCTTTGTAAACGTCATATTATAATATTCTCTCTTCGGTACTTCAATTGTATGCTTTTTGTAAACCACTTCATTTCCGCTCTGCAGCAGATGACGCGGGCCCCAAAATTAATAGGCCTCTCTACTTTACAGCTCCTTGGATTCAATTTAACTGTTTCAAGTGTGTTGTAAGGCTGTGCGTGCAAACCCTATCTCGTGCACACCCTATCTCGTGCACACCCTCTCTCGTGCACACCCTATCTCGTGCACACCCTCTCTCGTGCACACCCTCTCTCGTGCACAGAGCCTCGCTGTTCCTTTTATGATTGCAGCATCCTTATTAACGAAAGAAATATTAAAGTTTTCTGTGCTCAATTCTAGGGCTGTAAGTATAAAGTAAAGGTATCCCTGTAACAGGCCGTGGAAGCCCATAGGGTTGTGAGATTTGAGGTTCCCACATTTTCTAGATAATTGGCTCATAGATGGCGGCAAGGTTGTCAGCCTTACGCGCCGGCCGCCCTTTACCCTTCAGAGTACAAATGAATTGTTGTCTTCTATATTATGAATCATGTGACTTCGTATATTTTACCAGCATTTCCATGAGTAGGCTAGAAATGCTTATAGCCTTTTACTTTATGATGCTGTTTAATTTCTTAAGTGGTTAAAATATTCTGAAGGAAAGTGCTGTGTACATCTTTAGGTAAACATGAATGTGGCCTTCTGTGTCATGACACTGTAAGATGTAGTTTAGAGTTATCATTGTTTCGGTTGAAACTGCTATGTCCATCCTCATATTAGACGTTAAATAGTTCCATAGATGGAATAATTATGTTCGTCGGAAATGTTGGTGATAACGAAGAGGATTAAGCTTTGTCGCAAGCCTATAAGACCACTGTAATTTTATCCATAGGTATCCAGCGCCAAATTTAGGTAAATTTCTTAAGTGGAGGATTAAGTATCTTAACAGGAAGACAGACCGATACGAGGTATGTAGACGTTTATTAAAAGAGAAGCTGCCGAAACGTCGTGTCCTCTATTACCAACATTTCCGGGCGATGGAAAAAGTCCAAAATGCAGTAATTCTCTGTGTCATCCACCATCATCAGAACTCTTTAGAATCTACCAGAACTCCTTTGCTTCACCGACGAAAGCGTTGAAGAATGCTGTTTCCTCTTAGCATGTTTTACTGACTCAGCTTGCGTCCCCGCATAAGGGCCTTACAGTAATTTAAGGCGAGTTTTATTTAGTTACTGTCACGGTCGGTTTTACTGTGTAGGGATCCGGGGTCAATTAATATGCGGAGGTCCCTCTAGTAACAAACTCAGGTTGTGACAGTTCTCTTTGTGTGTGTGCTGGATTTATTGTTTCTTACAGTAACTAAAAATACAGACACATATTTCGTGATTTTAGAGAGGCAAATATCTCAGTAGTGAGTAAAATCAATGCATTGTGCGTCTTATGGATGTCAGCCTTAAATCCTGTCATTATTACCCTTTGAAATAGCTTAAAAGAAGCAATTTAATACGAGAAAAGTTAATGATGAAATAAACCAAAGTCTTTACGCCAGCTGACTGGAAACATTCCATAAGCATACGGGGGGGGGCAACTGTGCAGACACTATTTCTGTCAGTGCACGAAGTGTCTGCTGTTAACAAATGTGTTGGTTTAGAAATCATTGTCACCAATTTCTTCTAAAGCTAATCTTAGTCTGGTACCGAACGTCACGATAGAGAATTCTACTTCCTATTTTAGAGGTCTGGAGTTTGAATCCCGGTCCGGAAATCCCCTATTCTTGACTGAAGTTTTTGAGAATGTCCCTCAGTATCTCTAAGAAATTAGTGGGACAGTACTGCTTCTCCAATTCTCCATCCATACATTCATCCTGCCGTCCTTTGATAAACAATGAATGCGCTTGAGAAACATTGTTGCATATTCTAAGGATACAAATAATATCAATTTATACAAGTTACGATTTGAAACTCGACAAATTGGCTGTTTGTTGGAAAATGATGTAATTAATATCCGTACGCTTTTGGGAAGGCAGCAACAGGTTATTTTTATAGTTCTACAGCCCTTGGTTGGGCCTTGGGTAATTTTTCAGTTTCTTCATCCTATACACAGTCGGTAGAAATCACAAGATCTCAGTCTACAAACAAAAGAACACAAACAGAGGATAAAGGCAGACACACATCCATTTGTTGAGTGTGATTCGAACCCACGATCCCAGCGTTCGAGCGAACGCCTTAGACCGCGCGGCCACTATGAACGGCTTATAGAAATTTGTATTTGCATTAAATTTACTTTTAAAAATGCAATGTCAAATATTTATCCTAAATTGTACGTATTTACTGTATCCGTGGAAACCAAGCAGGAAGTTTATCCGTTACTTGTATACAGACATCTTTACAAATCGACTTGCTTCTATTTACTGTTATAAGAAGCGGTCATTTCTTAGTGTAAATAACCGAGCTGAGTAACCTTAACCTGGAGCGCACTAATACAGCCCACATTGTGCAGCAGCATGTCTGTAGTGTTCGCTTTGATGTTACTCTAACTCATGCGCCTGTCTTCGAAGTCGTCTCTCCCCTTCGTGTTTTCCGGTCAAAGTCGGATATGCATATCTCAGCTCTCTACAGTACATAACGAAATAAATAAATCGAGCAGGGGTAGCGTAGTCGGTATAACAACTGGCTGCAGGCTGGACAACCGAGAGGTCGGAGTTCGAGTACCGGTAGGGTCAAGAATTTTATCTTCTCCAAGTCGTTCTGAGCAGCTCGGCGGTCCACCCAACTTGATATCCAATGGGTACCGGGGGCATTTTCGCAGGGGTGAAGCGGCCGGGGCGTGAAACTGACCACTCATCTCCAGCTGGTGCTGAGGTCATGAAAATATGGATCTATACATCCACTGCTCCATACACCTTCATGGCGTAGTTCTTAATTTGTTATGTACAGGTAAAACTTTCCCTAACCTTCATAACGGAGTAAATAAATGTTTAAGACAGAAATTCAGCCTCATTTCCTAGCATAAAGTAATCTAGTGGAAATCATTAACATGTCATGTTGAAGGTAGACTGTTGGCAACATGACTCTTAATTATTCTTCCGGCTACTGTGACATCTACGTGTATGCTGTTACTGTTTTATCGCCATCTGACATTGATTTCGAAATTATATACACGTACTTTGTATCTTATGCCTAAATTTACTAATTTTGGAGTTAAAACCGTATCTTTCTCTCCGTGAGAGCACCACATAATTACAGTGTATATTTCATATAGAACTGAAGTTCCATGCGTTCTTACTCTCGATTAAACAAAGAGATCAGTAATAAACTACACGCTCCGGCAGGCTTAACGTTGGGAAGAGCTTTCGCACCCCGTGTACAGGAGGTTGCCTGGGTAACGCAGAATTGGCGTCACTGTAAAGGGACAGGTTTCTACCTTCGACTTGAATGAAGACTCTAAAGGCGCGTCCACATCACTCGTGCTCGTGCTCGCCAGGCTTGTGCTCGTCGGGAGACTCGTCTGGCTCTTACTTGTGCTATTAAATCTTCGTCCACACTACTTCAGTTGCTCGCCAGGCTTCGGCGCGTGAGGATCCGTATATTTACTCGTAGTGTGTATAGGCTGTAGTCGTATTTTAATTTATTGGCTTACTTAATTACTTACATACTTACTTACTCATGGAGCTGAGCCCTTCTGGAGGAGCTGCCATTTCTGCAGCTATTCAAAAATTTCCCAGCATTTTATGGAACCCGAAGGTTCATTACCGTGTTCACAAGAGCCTTCCACTGGTCTCTATCCTGAGCCAGATCTATCCAATCCATACTATCCCATCCTATTTCTCTAAGATCCATTTTAATATTGTCCGCCCATCTATGCCTTTGTCTTCCCAGTGATCTCTTTCCTTCTGGCTTCCCCACCAGTATCCTATAAGCATTCCTCGTTTCCCCCATTCGTGCTACATGACCTGCCCACCTCATCCTCCTTGACTTGATCATCAATAGTTTTTAAATTAAAAATTTGCTTGTCTCGTCACTTGTCATATCATCCACATTACTCGCGACCATAACGAGTCACACGAGCACGAGCACGAGCACGAGCACGAGTAATGTGCCCGCGCCTTTATGATTTGCGTGCACATGTCATTCTTCGCCTTAAGATTCATGAATATAATTAAGACGTAAAAGTAAAGTAAAAAGTAAAACTATCCCTGTAACAGGCCGTGAAGGCCCATAGGGTTGTGAGATGTTGAAGGTCCCACATTATCTAGACAATCGACTCAAAGATAGTGGAAAGGTTGTCAACCTTAAGACGTACAACCAGATAGAGCTTATATATGAAATGGAATGTGAAGTTAGATTTATATGTTTCAGCGTTTGTTACGTGAGCAGATGTTTATAAATAGAACTTTCTGAACGCAACTTCCATATCCGTGAAGCAGATCATTATGTGAAAGCAAGTTAACTGGATCCATCCTTCTGAGATGATATACACGGGCACAGACACACGAAAGGCAATGGCCATAAACCTGGCTTCGTTTGTAAACTTCAGTTTCAGGTACAGGTCGATACTTAACAGTTCATACGCAAGATCTGCCTAGAAAACATACTTATGTCTTCACACAATTCCCCGCTCTAACAACAACCGAAGAATCATCACCGTATTCACAAAAGCTCTTTTCCAAGTCACAGTTTCAGACTATATTTGAGAATGTCAATTTTGTTATCCCCACTGAGCAAGCGGGTTCAGTTGATACAGAGCTACGCTTGTATTCGGTAGTATTCGTTTCGGACTTTGGCCTGGATACTGGCTACCATCACTCAGAACATTCGTGGTTTTACACGGTACCTCCAGCGAATTGTATAATAATACCACGATTTGAACAAAATATCTTTCTTCTAGATCTTTCCAATTCATTGTAAACCTAGAATCATAGTGAAGCTGAGATACTCACAGGGCCGTAAAACAAACCACGATAATATCCTTCCATCTACTTTCGAGTCTTCCAAGTTGACCTCCATTTATAGAGGTACCATTTAGAAGAGGAACTTGGTTCCAATCCAGTTCATGACTCCATCAGGTTATCAGAATATCTGGTAAATATACATAGATAAAGGTAAAGTTGTCCCTGTACTTATATAATTCAGCACAAAGCCATGAAGGTGTATGAGGGAGTGGATTATAGATCCACATTTTCTTTACCTCGATGCTAGTTGGAGGTGAGTGGCCAGCTTCACGCCCCAGCCGCTTTATTCCTGGGAAAAGAGCCCCTGGTACCCATTTGATAGGAGGTTGCGTAGGTCCCAGAGCCGGTCTGGACGGCGAGAAGAGGAAATTGTAGCCAGCCCCGGATTCGAACGTGGACCTTTCGGTCGTTCAGCGCATATCCAGTCGCTATACCGACTGCGTTATCCCGGCTCCTGACTGTTTGCTAAAGGCATTGGCGTCTTATAATTTCGAGTTGTCATTCCTCTCCATTCGTAATGTTTCCTCCTCGTAGGCCTTTCTTTGTTATTGCACGAAAGTTGGCTTGCCTTTTCTTCCCCCTTCTTCTTTGTCGTATCCACCAGAGCACTTGTTTGGACCGTCTGTTGCCACTCTCTCTTTGGACGTGTACAGACCATATTAACTGTTTATAAATAGCCCGAAATCAGTTCGCAAGCCAAATTTGGCCCTACTTGTCTTTTAGAATTTTGTCTTAGATATTCCTGCCAAACATCTAAAAAAACCACCTTCACTTCTAACAATTTTGCTTTATCGACAACTCAATGTGCTGGATTGCCTGTGTTCGATTTTAAGTCGGGCAAGAAATTTCTCTCTACTTCACTACTCTCTACTGTCCCTGGAGTCCACACAGCCTCCTATTCAATGGTTTCGTGGAGCTGTTTTTCCGGGGGTAAAGCGGCCAGGACGTGATGTTGACCTCACACTTCCATTTACTGCCGAGGCGAAGATTGGTGGAGCTATACCTCCAGTTCCCCATTTGTCTTCATGGAATGGTTCTCAATAAATTAAGTAACGGGAAAACATTTAATTTACCATTTGCATAGTATATTTGTGGAAGTGTTTGAATGTGAAAATATTTAAAAAATATTATTTGAAGAATTTCCATCTTTTGTGCCTCCCTGAATTCAGAGGAGTGGTTTTGAATGCAGTCTGTCTATCCATCTTTATGTAAGCACGCACGCAAGAGTACATGTGTGTATAGTCACGTGCTTATGGTCGTGACTAATAATATATCACATGTTGGTGGCTGGTGAAAATGAATATTCTGGCACTAGAAATAAGCATCCTCATATTTGACCCCAAACACAAAATGACGATTCTTTCGAAAAAAACTGAAACGATTTTATGAAATTTCAGTAAATCGTGGACGCCTCCTCCCTAAATGATGCCGCAGTGACGGTAGCTTCAGCAAAATAACGGAACTCCCTCTAGGGGCCAAAGGCGAAATGCCTTTGCTATGCAGACGGACTTTGTTGTCGTTCGGCAATCAGTCATTAAGAATGGTCTATCAAGAAAAATCAGCTCCGTTTCCAAAGTAGCGTAAACAAAACTAATAATATGTTAAAAAATGTGTTCAATGTCTTAGCACCGATTTCTTTTACTTGTAATTTACCCAGACAATGATACCTCCGAATCATAGTATAAAGCAACTTTAATTATTTGTGTAGGTTTTGAGGTTTTCACGGCGATGACTATGAAGAAAGTCGTNCTTATCCCCTAATACTTCCCTAAGTGTCAAATTTGCGTATCGTCCCGGATTTATTCTGTTTTGAATTCCTAAGTCTTGAGGTCCGTCCACGTTAATATTTATCGCCAAATATTCTTAATTCTTGTTTCTTTCTAGGAAAATATTACGCTCGCGTTTTCGAATAATTAATATTTTATTTTTCTTAATTGTAATGCCGCACACTATGCGCCACTCTATTCTTGTAATTTCCTTGCTACTGTTCTTGTTCTTCATCACCTTAAGCCATTTCCAGCTAGTCTTCAAACTGGAAGCAGTGGATCCACTCCTGTTATTTTATTTATTTTTCGAATTTTGAAATATGATTTCAAAGCACCTTCGTAAATAATAACATACTTGTTGAAGACTGCGTTGATAATTTTTGTTATTGTATTTTTTGTAGTATAATTAAAAAATCTACACAGCTTTACTAATATACGAAATTACACGCGTTTTCCTCTGGTACTCGTCGGATATTTATAGATGTGTTAATATATTGTATTCACCCCACTGTTTTATGCCGGATATCAAGCAGATACAGAATAGGTAGGCTCAAGAATTAGCATATGGAAGTGCATTTGGGAGTTTCCTAGTTTGAATCTTGGACGGGACACGAAATGTCCTGTCAGGGGCTTTCATGTATTTCCTAAATTTCTGTATGCAATTACCTGGATAGTACCATGAACCAGGCCATGACGGCTTCCTTCTATATCTTCTTAATTCATTCTTCACTTTCATCCAATCTTTGGACCCCGTGTGGACTCGGTTACCGGGAGCCTCGTTAAATAAATTACAAAGAGGACAATGTGTAAACCAAATAGGCCTACTTTCACTTTCGTGACAAACTAATTAAAAATTTGTTTTATGGATATAAAAGGGCATGATTCAGAGAGACGAAGGATGCTATATGCTACGATTGCTCTTGCAACTGGAAAGTAGATGTATACAACATGAATTTAGGTACCTTTTACAAGTTACCTCGACTCAGGGGGTGTGAAGTGTGTAACGAAGTTTCCTTGGAATGCGAATTAAACTCAGGTTTGTGTCAGGTATGTCTAACTCCAGTTCTCATAACCAGAGTAGAAATTATTCAGTGACGTGAGTAGTGCAATAATGAGTTATATGCCTATCGCGAGAGGAAATATTCCCTCGGAAAGAGCGAGAGAGAAAACAAGCCCCATTTGCAGTCTTCTCATGCACATTAACAAGGCAGCGATTTCCAAGCTTTTGAAGTTTTTGTGCTGTCTTCATTTTGCTAAATACATAATGAATTACAAACAATAGGGCTTTTGAAGAAAGCAGTCTTCTGGGATTTGGCAGTCTGCTTTTACCGGTTCTCACGGTCTCTTCGCTTTCGGATTTCTTATATTTTTTCTTTCTACCCTGAAGATGGAGGCGATACGTTCCTCCGAAACGTCGGCTAACACCACATATACACGGTGCCAAATCCCAGAAGACTGCTTTCTTCATAGTCACCGCCGTGAAAGCTTCAAATCTGACAGTATGGCTTTTATTATGAATTTCTGCTGGAACTGCATAGTGTGAAAATCCCCAGGTCCTGTTAAATGCTTCTAAACCTTTAAATATATTCAAGTAGTATTGATTAGAGTTTGTAGGTCTCCACAGTGCTTCTTGCGTGTAAAGTAGACTAGTTCGGAAGCTTAGAATCCTCTGGGAAATACAATATTATTGTTTAAGGAACTTTGGTGTTTTCACTGAAGGCAGTCCAAAATGAAATGAAAGTGCCTATTATCTAAATAAAGATAGAAAAGAAAGTCCTGGTTACATGATGTGGAAATATGCGTAATAAATGTTGCTAATGTTTGAGAGGCCTACAGATGTGGACAGCATTGCACACATAAACTGCATTCGAACGCACGGCTAAATAAATCTACCCTGTGCAAAAATATCGAAGAATTAGAGCGAATTTGAGGTTCTCAAGGCGGTCATTATATACTCCTGGAAGTGAAGCCGTGTAGCGTGGTAGAAGTTTACCGATGTTTCTGTTGAAGGTATTTTTCTGAATTTCAAGGTCGAAAAGTAAGGGAAACAAGAAACCAGCAAGCAGCAAACAGAAAGCACAGCTGCTGGCTTTTGTTTTTTCTTGTCTTACTCTTAGATCCTAAAGACGTTAGTCATAGTTACCCCCGAAACGTCGATAGAGCTTCACCAGACTACGCGTTATCCCAGAAGCTAGTACTTTTCAGCAAAGAATTAATTTGATCTGTTTGACAAACAATTTGCAGAGGTAGTTTATTTACATAACAAAAATCTGATTGAGCTGCTTGGACTCTATTAATATCACTCATGATATCCACCAGTGGCGGGCTCTTGTGAACGCGGTAGCTGAGTAGCTGAGCAGTTGGTGGCTTCTCTAGTATAATTCAGCTGCTTGGAGTTAGTCAGTCAGTAAGTAAGTTGGTTACATTTATTGCCAATTCGCAATGAAGGAAAAGGTCTTTCAAAAGCTCTCTAGTTTGTAAATTTCTAATTAAAGAATTTAATAGTAGAATAGTAGCACTGGAATATTGACCACAGCTATAAAAAGTGAGTTCCATCAAACTTCCATTAGCAAAATATATTCCCTAAGATACTTGATGGTTTTCAAGAATCCCCTCTACAATTTTATATGCATTCACTTTCTCCCCCCCAACCTAGCCATATGCACGGCCTATTGCAACATCTTAAACTTAACTACGCTACCAATATTAAGTTATCTAGTAAAATGTAAAATTATTTGAAGTATAAATTAAAATCAACCTCCTTTTTCTAATAAAGTATTGCGAGGGAAGAGGCGAAATATATATGAATATCGACCTGCAGATTTCAATGTTTGATGGTTATGAGCTTAACCTCATCACGATTATGTAACATTTTGTTTTTACAACAGACAAGCTGTCTCTTGTTTCCAGCACGTATTTAGTGAAGCCAAAGCATAGTCATTTTTCTGTCAGTGCCACATGTGTGGAAAGCTGTCGAGAAGTGCTGCTGTGAGTCAGTGCGGCCAGTCTTGTATATCCTAGAGAATATTTGTATGTTTATTTGGAGATAAACACGGAATATCTGCTTTATTACATTTTGATTATTCTCTCGTCTTGCAACCTCAAGCCAGAATGGCAGAGTGACAATTTCAGGCAATTTCTTCCTCACGTTATATATTTTCAGAGATATATGTTTGACAAAGATGCAGCTTCCAAAACGCCCCGCGAGAAATATATTCTAGTACAATAAGAAAGATCTTTTCTCTGGCATTTGGAAATAGGCCTGTTACCTGCTATTTTTTGTATCAGTATCATAAGTTTCGTGAAAATTTCAAAGGAAGGATGATTTGTAAAAAATTTCTTTTTTACAAATGTAACAGTTTTACCTCTAGGAGAGATATTTACAGTCAGAATCGCCTTAACACTGTGACTACTTCACCTGCAAACCATCCTTGTACGTTATCAGTCTTGTGGAATATTCGAAAATCATATTTCCACTGAATAGGCCCCCTGAGTGCTTGAGCAAGTCTAGGCAGAGAGCTACAAACCTGTATACTATGTATGATAAGATACTGAAATCGACAGAAGCAACATACACCATAAGAACTGCTGCTATTTAGAAATATTCAACGCAATTTCACCAATACCTGCTTAGACATATCTTACACAATCACGCATTGCTGCTATCTTATGTTCCTAATTGTAACTATTTACTGCAATAACTGCTAACATATAGTTTGAATAACAGATATGGGAACAGACTATGAAGTGTTAGTCTTATATACTTAACCATTTAAAGAATTAATTCCCCCTAAATACTGTATAAAAATTCAGATTATACCACAGAGAAAACACATTACATCTCTGCCACAGAGAACCAGCGGTTAATGCTGCTTGCGAGAATAATCGTTGTTTATTGTGAGGACCATGTGAAAGACACGATTATACTTTCTCGGTACACTGCACAGTTGTGGTATGTTAAAGGAAGTGGCACATATAGTAACCACTGGACTTTAAAGGGTTAAAAAGAGGTGTGGGAACTGCCCACATTCAAGCAAGTGTGACAAGGCAAGCTTCATTGCTTAGCAACGACGAGTAAACAGCGGCTGCTACGCAAAGCCTGCAACAATACGGACAGTGACATGTTTTCTATATGTCCGACTCTAGGTTACATAATAAGATACATTGAGTGGAAGTTACAGTCCTAGGTTCTACAGTTCTACAATTCTGGTTCAGTGTGTTCATTATTATTCTTCAATTCTTCAAACGCAAGTTGGATTATGAAAATGAGGAGAGAACACTCTTGTTACAAATTAAATATTTACTTCAGGATCTGAGCTACAATAATGCTCAGAAGATGAAATACAATAAACTGGCTGTCACATAAATCTCTTATTTAGGGTCACAATATTCTCCCAGGTTTTCGGTAGAATTAGTATAAACTTGGAGTATACTGGACGTAATTACACACCATCAGTACAAAATTGGAGATAAGTACACCGAGTTGTTTAGAAAGTGTAAGAAGAAACAAACCAAAATTGCACACCATTCGGTCTCACTACGTGGACGTTAGTCTGCACATGCCCCAAAGTTTACACAGAGGAGAAGAAGTAAATGGTAAACTTCGGGCTGGGGAAAGGCCCCAGACACTGATTGTACCAGAATTTGGGTAAACCCAGATGAAATTCTATACGTGTGGATATAAATAATAAATCCGAACAGCCTCGTTGGGAACAAAACCTCAGCCAATCATTTCACACCCCGCGGTCCCACCGAAAGTTCATTTCGTACATCTATGTTTGTGTTTCGGAGTTTCAGTCGTACGGACATCAGAAAGTTATTTGAGTTACAAACTCAAAGATCTTAAATCGAAAACTAGTTGCTTTTTTTAACGTTTTCGGGTTAGGGAATTTCAAGATGGAACTGCACAGGGATTATTTTGCAGCTTCTGACATAAACAAGGATTTTGTTGTGCTCTGTATTGTATTAAACTTATCAAGTTTCATTAAGACATGGGACTAATTTTGGCAAAATAGGAATCTAAAACTATGAATGTCCTGATAGGATGGTATAATAAATGGCATTTTGTTAGGGACATTTGTTGAAATCAGCCCTATATTTTTAAGGTGTAGTTTCAACCCAATTTCAGAATGAACAGAGAATCAAAATAAAGAAATTTCATCTGGCGGGGTGTCATGTGTTCAAATAAATTAAACTCAGAGAACAATTTCTGCGGAAAAACTCTTGGCATCATGAAAATCGCTTTCAAGAACGTTATCAAACTTAGTAATAATGCTATAAATGAAAAAGCAAACTGAATCGCTTGATGAGTCATATGTTTATGTAAATGAACCGCATGAAACATCTATGTTGAAAATAATATAACATTCTGAAAATTCTCTCCAGTACAATGCCAGACTAAGAAAAATAACAAAATAAATAGAACCCCGTAGTGTTTAATATGCTTAAGTAAATCAATTGCACTGAAAGATCCTCACTGAAACTAATTTTACGTATATAAAAACGATTTCCAGATCAATACCGAATTGAATAGAAATGACGGGTTTAAACAAAATAAATTGAACCCCATGGGGTGCCATGTATTTAAGTAAATGAATAACACTGAACGCTCTATATCGAAATTAAGTTGATTTTCTTAAAATCGCTTTCCAATCTAATGCCGGACTGAGTAACAATAAATTGAATAAATAAATTGAACCTCGGGGGTTATAATATGTTTTGGTAAACGAATGACAGTGAAGGATTTATATCGAATTTAATTTAACCTTCCAAAATCGCGTCTCAGTCCAGAGCCAGACTGAGTAGCTACGAGACATTTAAAGAAAATGAATCGAATTCCGTGTATGACATATGTTTAGATGCACGAACCTCACAGGGGGCCTCTATCGAAATTAAGTGGACTTTGAGAAATTCTGTTCCGAGTTCAATGCCTTGATGAATAACAAGTAAACTTGATTCACTGGAGTAAGTTAAGTTTTGTGCCTCTACTCACCCGTGGATTCTCGCCTCTAACCAGTACTTGCAGCTTATCCAGGAGACAACCTGTCCTTACCGTTCCCGCCCGTATCGAGTCCACGTCGCGTAACAAGTCAAGTGACACTTCACTGAACTTCACCCCGTACGGCGCAACAATGCCAGTCTGATGCTTGTCTTTACAGTGAGAATCGTCCTCCCGCCCTCCAGCTTTCGCTATACGACAGCACGGCACACGCTGGGCAGGCGCACTTCATTGCGAACCCCCTCCCCTACGAAGCTACGTTAGCTCCTGTTGCTTCTCGCTCCATCATCCCCCAAAACGTCCCAGTGGTAGGAGTTTCAACTCTCTTAAACCCCCTCCTCTTATATACAGTCTGCGCTCTCCCGCCTGCTTCAGACAAGACTATTAGCTACTGGGATTTATACCAGTAGCTATGTGATGGTAAATAACCCGAGTTAATACGTGGTGGCTACTGCACTGCAACTGCATTGTTACGCTTTCCGAGGAAAAGGATAGCAACACAGGAGGAAGAAAAATGGGCATCCACTAACCACATAAACATAAAAAGTTACTGTGTGTTATTGTTAGAACTGAACAAAAATCAGTAGTGTAACTCCGAGGGGGTAGGGAGAAATACAGACATGAACAAGTAGTTGACATTGTTCCAATAAACGAGACTTTATTGGGCGCGTGAGTTGACAGCTGAATAAGACGGGAGATCTCTTTCAATGTTCCCTTCATCTTTGTCTCGCTCTGTGTGTTTCATTTGCTTTTATTCTGAAATTATAATTACATTGTTCGCTTCGCTGCTCACAGATGAACAATGCGCATTCTATCCCGGTAGTGCTTGTTTAATTACGTGTATGTTCACATATTTTCAACCACTTGGATTCTGAATATAGTTTCTGCTATTTAACAAAGGAAGCATCTTTTTTCTTTCGGTTGAAAGCCAATAAAAGTCTGGATGGCTGAAAAGGGGGGATACTTCTTCATTCCAACATATTCATGGTCTGTGACCTACCGACTCCCGTAATCACTGGAATCCCAATTGTAGAGTAATCAGAACTTCTCTCCAAATTTCGAGATCTAAATTGCCTGGTGATTTGCTTTCAGTTACCTTAACATCTTCATTAATGGGCAGTTAGAGAGAAGGCCAAGTTTTGTTTCAGATTATGTTTTGTTCTAAAGAGGACCGTGTTTAGAGAAGGGATAAGGATTGAACCCTAGCCCCCTGAGAGACATGAGAAGATTTACTTCAACAAAAATCTCTCAAATCCCTTTATTACTCTTTTATATCTAGCGTTGAATATAATGCTCCCTTATTTCAGATAAATAATAATTCAGCAGATACGTCGATAACTTTTTCGTGGTATGGCCACATGGACCAGCAAAGTTACAGCAATTTCTTCGCCATCTCAACATCATTAGACCTACCATCAAATTCATTATGAAAGTTTGAAGCTAAAGATACCCTTCCATCCTTGGAGATTTTGGCATGAAGCGGGGCCCAAAAATGACCACGAAAGTTTACTGGAAGGCTACTCATACTGGTCATTATCTGCACTTCAATTCAAACCACCCACATCGCGTAAAAACGGGAGTCGCTCATAATTTGGTCAACCGAGTGAAGGTAATATGTCAAAATCAGTTTTCAACAATGAAAATGAAAACATAAAGACATGATCTGAGGTTCAGTGAATATCCAAAAGAATTCATTGACTCTGTAATGAAGCAATCGCAAGAAATCGTCCCTCTTCAGATAGAGTATACCAGGGCATTGTCATCAGTATGTTAAGGGTGCTTCGGAGAAATTCAGACAAATCGGGAACCGTTGATTTTCAAGACTCCATTGGAAGCTGGTGAAAACTGGACCGGGTAGAGATGCCCAGCAGACGAAGCAGTTTGTGTACAGTAGCCCATGCGAATGCGGCAGATGTTACATCGGTGAAACAAGCAGACCTTTAGAAGTACGCATTAAGGAGCACAAATATAAGCTGACACACAGTTTGCTTGAAAAGTCAAAATTAGCCCAACATGCATACGAGGAAGGTCACAGATTATGTTGGAATGAAGCGAAGGTCTTGCAGATTGAGCTCAACATCACCTACAGGAAATACAAGGAATCAGCTCATATGTCTGTGCTGAACTATCCGGTCAGTCAACCCATTTTAAATATCGCTCCCATCTGGCCCCCGTTATCACAGAAGAATTCAAGAGACTACAGGGCCGTCAAGTTTTAATTGAGTGGGAAAATTTATTTTTCTTGTCTTGGTACCGTAAGAAATATTGCTTCTCTCCAGTGATGATTTCTATAGAGGTAGTTCTCTGGTGCAAGGTCTCATACATGTGAAATTTTTAATAATTTCATGTTTTCTTAGCTCTCGCAGTTGGTTTTGTGTTGTGTTGGCTTGTATACTCCATCTTTGTTCTGGCACAGGTGTCCGGACATAGGGACTAGCTCTATTGATTTGGCCCAACTGAGTAGATTTTACTTGAAGACGGAGACAGAATCCAGCCTCCGAAACGTTGTGTTTTGACAAATAAACAGGACGGTGTTTTTAGATAAAGACAGGAGGATGGATAATATACAAAACCATAATTTTTTTTACAAATATAACATCATCACAAACTTACAGATGCTATTTGAATATTAACTGTTTATTATATACATAAGTTTATTAAAATAAGTGGGACAATGCAGCTTAAATAGATTTAGTCAAAGTACCTAAAGGAATAGCCCATTTGGGAGACTTAGGAGTGAGTGGGAATAGTATTAAATTTTGTGATATGAGCTGTAAGTTTTGAGAATGTACATTGGAATGACCTGGCTTAGAGTAGGGCCCAAAGACGGTCACCTTCTGCGTTCAGTTTGTCAATAAACTTCCCATTCTTTATGAAACCAGTGGCTGACACATAAATATACAGAGAGAGAGAAAATTCTCTTCGATGTAAGGAAACAGGGTGCCTTCCCCTTTATAGAATGCCGAGATATGTAGAAAAGATTTATTGCTGATACAAGGATACAATTCAAACTTTACACCACTTGTGCAGAATACTCACAATATAAAGGCAATGAATGTTAATGCGTTATACAGAATAATGACAGTTTCACATTTTCAGAAAAGCGGATAGAGTAGAAGCTGTAGCATTAAGAGAAGAGGGTTGCAGAAAAGAAACACTTCCACACAGTTGATAATATTTGTTGCAAGTATAAAGTCCTGGTTCCCGCTCCATATTAACGAGTGTATCTTCTTCCAATGCGACACTGAAAGTTTTAGTGGCGCGATTTTAATAGGATTTCGCTCATA
>NW_019738352.1:602865-678433 GCF_002891405.2 Cryptotermes secundus
ATATATATATATAATGTTAAGAGCTGGAGACCAAAGAAAACAAACAGAAACTCTTATACCCTGGTCCCATTTTATCGCCTCTTGTCAGACATTTCTTTCATATACCTCTGACTCAATATACTCACTCAATTTCGGTTACAAACATAAAGCTTTCCTGATACTGCAAACGAATATGCCTGAGATTATCCGGATGACATTCAACAGTAACAATATAAATGTATTTCTGTTCATTCTAATCCTGTAGAAAGGGCGTCAGAGTCTGAATTCCTCCAATATATACACGTACATAAATTGTTGATCCAATGAAAATGTTTCAAAACAATGTTAACGTAGGTTTTCGAGCAATATCGCAAGTTTGAAATTTGACTTTTGTTTATTTCAATAAGTTTTAAAATGGTCCCGCTTTCCGTTTATAATGCCGCTTCCTAAACAGTCACCTCTTAATGATTAAAGAAATCGAATTTTTGACCTTTGTAATCTACGACCCCAGAGCTTGTCTAGTTTACTTCATTCAGATATGCAAATGAAATGCTGTGTGTAGAGCCTATGCCCTAAGAGACATTCATAATAAAGTATAACGTAATCTTTGGCAACGAGTTCTCTTCCGAATATCTCAGAGAATTCCAAGAGCGGGGAACTGCCTTGTAAGAGATGCTATTTGAAAAGATTTCGATTCAAAATTTGTAATCACAGAAGGAAGTCCCCTTGCGGTGCTAGGAGGGGCAGCGTCTCACCGATGTGCCATTGGACCAGAGACAAATTGTGTAAGAACATAAAGGATAGTCATTTTAGTAGCAGAACTAAACGTATTTATTGGTTGTGTGGCTTACCACTCGAAGAAGTAACAACTGGTTGAATAGTAGTTATAGGTTGATTTGGAGTTATTTGGATTTGCGTTATGAGTACATTTCCTATCTTGTTACTGTGTTATGCCCTAAAGAGTGAGTTTAGACGGTCTTAAGACATGGAAACTCAATGTATAATATTTTCAGAAAGAAAGACAAAGGCTACCCAAGATTTGCACCACCTTACGTCATGTAGGAAGTTGTGTCCCATACCTGTAATTTGACCAGTAAACAAAGGGTGAGGCAAAGAGACCCAGTAAAACAATTAATGCAAGCAAATATAGTAAGTCGCCTTCACAAAATATTAGAGATGATTTTCAGGTTAGATTTTAAATCATTTAGAAGAAAACCGGGGTATTATTCCATTCTTCTTTTTCTATTGGAAAGAAATTTTACCTAATTCGAGATTGTAGTGTATTTTGAGGGACGATGAATAACTTAGAGTCGTTACAGTCACTAAAAGATTGTTGCCGATTTCTGTAATTAAATTGATGAAAGTACGTGTATTATTATTATTATTTGTATTATTTGTACACTGGAGTAGAATAATATTCAGACTGATTTTAAATGTACAATGTGTGACGATGTGGTATGGATTTATCTCGCTGAGAATCTTAGTCAGCTGGAGACCTTTAGTCCCGAAATATTGGGGAGGGGGGCGTGTCCATGAATATGTGTGAATGGGAGTAATTATTGGTTTTCAAATCGAGTTCTCTAAAGAGTTGAATAAAATTACTGTAAGAATATGCAGAAAAATATACAGTTAGGTACACTCGTAATCCTTTATTCTGAAGAGAAAGAAGACTGGCATTTTAAGAAAAAACATTTCTAACGCATTGCATAATAGTCGCTAGTCGCTGTGTTTATTACAGCAGTAAAATAAATGCCTCTGCTTTCATCATTACATTTTCACTGAAGTTCGCATATCAAAACTGGGTTCTGCAAGCTGACATTCAACGGGATAACAAAAATGTAACTAACAACTTACATTACATCATAGGCTAAAAGAATAACATACATATTTGGACCGTGTGAGAAAACAGGGAATAACAATTAAGGTTTGTTGCAGAGAAGACACATTTCTTAGTAAACTAGGAAGGCCGCGTCATAGCTCAAGCGGTTAGTCGCTGGCTTCCCACCGCGGCGGCCCGGGTTCGATCCCGGGTCTGGTCAAGTGGGATTTGTGGTGGACAAAGTGGCGCTGGGGCAGGTTTTCTCCGAGTACTTCGGTTTCCCCTGCCAATCTTCAGTCCACCAATTGTTCCACAATTGCCCTCACCTATCATCTGGGGCGGGTACAATAGGTCAGAAATGTCCGCAGTGCAAGGGGCTTAGTCCCGCCCCACTAGCAATAAAAGAAAATAAAAAATAATAGTAAACTAGGAAAAGTCAGTCTTTATCTGTTTCATTTTCAATTCGACTGACTTGTCAATTTTAAACTATAAATTCATGTAGTTACTGTAGGATTCTGACGATGGTGTATAACACACTGATATATTGGGTTTTTGGACTTTATCCATCGTCCTGGTTTTAAAGATAACAAATAAAAACACGACATTTCGGAAACTGGACCTGTTTCCGTCCTCAGGTGAAGGAAAACACCTATTCTGTTGGGTCCGTTAGAAAGAGCTAGCCTCAATCACTGGACGAAAGAGCTAGCCTCAGTCACTGGTCCAGTGATTCAGGCTAGCTCTTTCTAACGGACCCAACAGAATAGGTGTTTTCCTTCACCTGAGGACGGAAACAGATCCAGTTTCCGAAACGTCGTGTTTTTATTTGTTATCTTAAAAACCAGGACGATGGATAAAGTCCAAAAACCCAATATATCAGTGTATAAATTCAGAGCAAAACATGTTCAGCTCAGAAGAAGCAGAAAAATGTTCTAATTTTTAATTAATAAACCGAACATACCAACTTTTTCTAATATTAAAAAAGTTACTGTTGATAAAAAGAACATTTTGTGACAGATGATATGTGTTTAATTGTTTTCTCGCTTTTCAAAATGTTACTGAGTTCATTCCAGTTTATATATTCTCTCCTGATTTATTATTTCGTTTATATCCTGTTCAGTTCTGTAATACGGGAAAGTATGTAACATGTTCTGGATGGAGTACATTTTCCCAGTGGGTTCTATGCTCATTTTGTTTGACTTCATGTGTATTCATTGCAGATAGGAATCTATGATTGGAAAATTAATAGGTGAAGTTCGACTTCAAAATGGAAACTGATAAAGATTTTTTGGCTAAGTGTATCGTTAAATATGCTATATATTGTGGTGTGCCGCCTGAAAGCCGGACTGAGAATGCGGTGTAGGGACCGGAATCTGGCCAGGAGGCTCCGACAGAAGCCGAAGAGAAGGATCGAGGCAATTTGTGATTCCAGAAAGAGATTGATCGCCGCCTGCAGGAAGATGACCCGCCGTACCAGGGCTAACGTGGTACAGGACATCCGGAGAGGACGGGCGTTCCGGAGGAGACGTCAGCCGAAAAAGAATGCAGCAGGGGCATAAGGAGCCGAGATGTTGAGGAGCTTCTACACCTGAGGAAAGGGAAGAAAACCGCCAACGATATCGGAGGACGAACCAGAAGACAGCAGCCACGAATGGAGAAGATGGGGAAAAGTAGAGAGGTCTTGGGAAAACCATCGGACTGGAGTTCGAGAAGCGAGCAGCCGGACCGGCTGTCGCGTTACGAAACATCAAAAACTGGACGTTGTTGAAAGTTCTGCGACCTCGGACACGATTGAAGAGACTACTCGCATAGTTGGCGTAAGAGAAGCCGGAGACGTGGCAGCTCCGGCGACTCTAGATAATTCCGCCTCCACAAATGGGAACGACAAAAGGATAGTAAAAGTTGCTGTTGGACATATGGATTATCCATAACCTTATGAGGGTGCCGCTCGGGACGAGCGCACTTGAGGAGCGAGCGGTGGTAGCGGGTGGAGAATGGTCATCGAAACCTGGAAAAGAAAAAACCAAAAAGAGGAAACACCGAGGTAGAGAAAAAGAGGACGTAAGCACAGCCCTCGGGAAAGAATGAACTGTGACACACCATTAGGCTGCTCGGGACGAACAGCCTTTAGGAGAGAGCAATGTGACCTGCTACCTAAAAACCGGAATATCTGAGCCAGAGTGAACGTCAGTTGCTAGACAACGACCAAGTAGTGACGTTCCTGCATCGTTGTCTGGTTGACAAACACGTTCACGCGTCAACGCACATATTTCAGACCGTTATCAAAGAAATGAAAGCCAGAACTTGTGCAGTTCCCGCGGTAACGAATACACTAACTAACGGTGCATTGAACACGCGAAATGGAACCCTTAAACGAGGTGTCTCCTAGAACTTCCTGACTGTCGAATATAACAGAACAGAGGCGAGCAGAGCAGAGCTGAGAACTAAGGAAGAAAAAACAAAGACGTGTCAACAAGAATAGCAGAGTAAAGGCGAAATTCGAGAGACGTCAGACCATTCAGGGTGCATCGTGTGGAAAAAGATATTTTTGAGTAATTGTATTTGTAACTGTAAACAACGTATCCAACAAGCAGCTTCACCTAATCCAAAACACATTAATTTCTTGTCGCGTTACCAGGAGACGTGACAGTACTGCAAATACAAGTGTTTCAAGTATCAGTTTCATCTGCCTGCATGTTTGTCTGAAGGGGAGCAAATCAATAATTCGGCAGACTACATTAATCGTAGTTCCTCCAATACGGAATTTAACGGGAAATTCTTAAATAATCTTCAAAATGAACCGTACAGAATGTTTATATTTTTTATTATAAGTTAATTATCCTTATTTGTGTAAAGAACGCACAAAGGAGGCCTCTTGTATTAAGAGCCTTATAATAGCATGAACCTGTGATCATAAGGTCGCACTTCGCACTTGTCACATAAGCAAACCTACGCAGGAATAGCAACAAAATATTAACCTGACTTTATACGGGTTCAGATATTTCCCTCTGCTTGGAACTCTCG
The DNA here is from genome assembly GCF_002891405.2 of Cryptotermes secundus. Taxonomy (NCBI): domain Eukaryota; kingdom Metazoa; phylum Arthropoda; class Insecta; order Blattodea; family Kalotermitidae; genus Cryptotermes; species Cryptotermes secundus. The sequence continues at coordinate 607,685 of NW_019738352.1, forward strand.
ACGCGGTTTCTTGTATGAGCTCTCCCAACAAGATAGTAACATGTTCTTGTATTAATCTAAAAAACTAGCACATAGACAGATATTGGAGAACATCAGAGGTCGAATGAGATACTAAGAGTCAATGAGATAGAAAGACTGATATTGGTCACAGGAAGGATAAATTTTTTTCATTGTATGTATCAGTTCTACTGAATAAGTGTAATGAAATGTCAACATTTTTGGAAGGAATAATTCTGTTGTTATGCGGTGAAATATTTTAGACTAACGGCACCTATTTTGTGAGGCATGGGGCTCTCGCGTTGAACACTATGCAGATTGCTGAGGTGATGATGACGATTCTGAGAAACGTATTCCTCAATCGTCAGAACAAAACAATCGCAGTTACATGGTGGAAATGGAGCAACAACTTCTTCAGAAAACCCGTTAAATCACTACCCGACTACACGGGATCATATCAGAGAAGAGAGTGATATTCAATGTAAATTTTAAAATCAATTTTTAAATTATATTCAAATTAAAAAGTAAATGTTAACCTGTGTCTTACACAAGTATTCTTATTGTTTTTGGCACATCCTATAAAAATTTCCGTTTTATTGGTCCTGTGCGTCCTACTCCCGGCATGTTATTGTCCTGCTGTACACATATGTTACTGGAACAGGGGCAACATATCAAACTCACGCAGCAGAATATTGCCAATCATCAAACTCAAGTTTACTTTGAGTCTTCTTTTTTTCTAGCGGGAGAGGACGCGAGAGAGAAAAGAGTGAGCTAGCGAATGATAAGCATGGGAAATCGATATGAACGGTACGTAAGGGCGAGCGGAAGCAGAGTGTGTTGGACACCAGTGCGCGGTTCGTCCTCTTCTTCTGTTTTATGGTGCTGTCCGTGCAGATACTCGGCTCCACACACCAAATGCCTCTTTCCTCAAGGCTTTACAAAATCAGTAGAGCAACCGGTTACATGGATGACCTAACGGTTGGGGTTCGAGTCCCTGTAGAACCAAGAAATTTTTCCTCCACGTCGTCAAGACGGGTTCTGGGTCCCACCCAGTCTCATATCCAATGGGTACCTAGTTCTCTTTCCCCGAGGATCAAGCAGCAGGGGCGTGAAGCTAACCACTGACCTCCAACCGAGCCAAGATCAAGAGACTGTGGATTTATACATCCACTACCCCATACACCTTCATGGAGTAGTGCTTAATTAGGTAAACACAGGGACTTTATTTTCTTAAAGAATCAAGGAGCTTCTATTGCACACAAAAACTACCCAATTACCTTGCCTGTTCCCTCAACATGTGACAGAAGTCTGAAGATGTCATTTCAAGTAATGTTGCCGTACTACTGCCCCTCACAAAGAAGATATTTCGTACATGACTTGAAGATTTCACGGCGGTGACTACTGAGCTTGTGATGTGTATAATTAGATCGTTTCAGAGACACATACTGCCTCCGTCTTCAAGGTAAAAGCGATTGCTGTAAATACGCCGTCAGATCAGAAGTCATAGCGGTGCGGTTGCTGTTCATTCAGAACGACAGTAGAGACAATGCAAATACAGTGACTGCCCGGGCCACTGCAGACAAGAAGGTGAGAGCACAGAAAGGCCGAGGTGTGTCGCCACAACAAAGCATAGTTGTGTTGTTCGTTCCTTCAAGATACGGACGAGAGCCTTCCAGGATATTCTCATGGGGAAATTGTAACTCTGTGCATCTTGTTGGGGTCGAACTTGGTTTATTTCGCGTTTCGGCCCATATTTCTTGGCTTCTTGATCAGGACATGCATGCTACTGAGCAGGTTCAGGCGACCCAGTTCGATGCTGAGCTCCACAACAGCTCGGTTCTCTGTCTGATAAATTCCGATGTGTCAGCGGAGTTCATTGGCCCTGGACTTGAAGGAACCGCCGGCAGAACCTTCCCTCACTGNCTAAATACGCCGTCAGATCAGAAGTCATAGCGTGCGGTTGCTGTTCATTCAGAACGACAGTAGAGGCAATGCAAATACAGTGACTGCCCGGGCCACAGCAGGCAAAAAGGTGAGAGCACAGAAAGGCCGAGGTGTGTCGCCACAAGAAAGCGCAGTTGTGTTGTTCGTTCCTTCAAGGTACGGACGAGAGCCTTCCAGGATATTCTCATGGGGAAATTGTAACTCTCTACATCTTCTTGGGGTCGAACTTGGTTTATTTCGCGTTTCGGCCCATATTTCTTGGCTTCTTGGTCAGGACATGCATGCTACTGAGCAGGTTCAGGCGACCCAGTTCGATGCTGAGCTCCACAACAGCTCGGTTCTCTGTCTGGCAAATTCCGATGTGTCAGCGGAGTTCATTGTTCCTGGACTTGAAGGAACCGCCGGCAGAACCTTCCCTCACTGGCAGGGGATACTACACGTATATGCTCCAAGTGTTCTCAGGGCTAGAGACTTTTGGAGGGAAGAAAAAGCCGGACACTTTCTTTGGACGGTTTTGTGCGGTCTTGATATTGAGCTTGTACTACTATTCTGCCCTACTTGTTTTGAGGTGGAATGAAGAGAAGAAAGAATAGAACCTTTTTGACGAGCAGACTCTTCTTGTCACAGGTGGCTTCTGTTCTCTGAGCCGAGCATGAATGAAGTACATATTTATTTACTGAACGCCGGTTGGCCTGGTTTCCGGACGGATATTTGCGTGATTCACCTTCTACCTTGGTATATGGTTCCAAGAGCCAAATTGTTTTCGGTAACTGTTAATGTTCAGCAAAGGGAAATGGATGTTCTTCTTAGTCTGAGTGAACAGGATGTTGTCGTGTGTGTTGCAGACGTAGTTTAAGAAATATTTCAGGTTTTCTGATCCATGACGCAAGACCATAAATGTGCTGCGGACTAAACCGAACTAAGAGTAGGAGCTACACGAAAATCTCTTCTTTTCCCTTTCGTATTTCTGAGTGATCGTCTTCTAATTTGTGTATTTTACCTGATTGCATCTCACATCTGAAGAAGGATGCAACGTATTTCTCAGCAACATCGATGCATACCTAAGAGATTCAGAACCATGACGACTAAAATATGAACGCAACTTCATGATATCCGCGGATTATTCAGAATAGTTAGGACACTATAATTTATGAGACTACGGAATATTGAAGACATAACTAGAATGGGTGAATTGGCCGCAGTAAATTTATGTGTGGACATTTCTTAAAATATGTTCACTTAAAGGCACAAGAATATGGGGGAACACCAATAACATTAAGATGGATCTTAATGAAACGAAGTTGTCAGTTGTATAATTGTGGTTCATGACAGAGATCAGTTGTGGGTTTCAGTTGTCACGGTAATTAGATTTTAATTTCTACAAAAGGAGCCGAATTTCTGTAACTGCTAAGCGAATATATCCTTTTCAAGAAGGACTTTGTTCCATGGAGTCAATTATTTGTAACAATTTTAATATTTTTATTTAAAGAAAATTTAAAACCTTTAACCATAATTTGTGTCATCTGGGACGCAACCTAGTAACGGCAAAGTAGTTAGGTTATTATTCTGAGCAACGAATGACGAGTATTGTATTTATTGACGTGCGAGAACCGTCATGTAGCGATCCTGTTTACATTGACACACAGTGACGCTCTTCATGTGACCTGAAATTGAAAATACTGAATGTGAGCTCTCTTAATGCGAGTATTAATTGCAGAGTCACTCTTCATTAGCATTTAATGGGATTTAAATTTATACCCCGAATATTTACCGGAATATAATTTACGTATACAATAAATAGATTTGTGACGCCTCTGACATGTTCCGGAAGTCCTCTACTAAAAAGTCGACTGCCATTGCCAATGTTTTTCCTGGTTGTCCTCTGTCTCCCCAAGCAAATCCCACATTTTTACCATGCCAGCATCTCATCCTTTCAGTTCTGCAACCAATTCATTATTTACTTTCGAATAATTTATTTCCTGAAGCTTTCACGACGAATAAATGTGCTGAAATCTTCCCGAGCGACCGTAGAGAAAGAGGAGATCTCTGAAAATAGTTCGACTTCGACACGGCTGATAGACAAAGAGTTTAGCATAATCTCCAATAATTAGAGCTGAGTTAGAGGTTCTTTAAGTAAGTTACAGATAAGCAAAATGCACCATGAATCTAGTTAAAATGCAACAGAAAAATTGTTAGGTTACCTTAGACTCGCGTAAAATACTCTTCTCTTCGAACATCATCCATCGGTGTTTATATTTAAAACACTGTCTTCTTTATTTAAAACTGGTTTCTGTCACCGTCTTCAGGTAGAGACTACAAAGTTGGCCCAATTGATAGAGCCAGTCCCTACCTTCGGACAGCTGCACCAACACAAGGTAGAGTACACAAACCCAAAGCAGCAGAAACAATCTTGGAGATACAGGACAAACATTAAAACCATTAAAAGAAGCCACACATATGAGGCGTAGCGATCCGTGCCAAGATATAGTAAGCAGGAACATTTCGGATTTGCTCTTAGTTAGATAACCACTGGAGTTCAGTCGTTGTGAGCTGTTGCTGTGAGAAACTGGTAGCTGAGGTCTGCGACAGTCCGGGAACCCAGAGGAAGGGAAACGTCCGCCGTTGAAAACCGCTACCAGACAACGGCTAGTGAGCTGTTGCTGTGAGAAACTGATAGGTGAAATCTGGGACAGTCCTGGGACCCAGAGGAAGGGGGATGTCCGCGGTTGGAAACCGCTACCAGACAACGGCTAGTGAGCTGTTTCTGTAAGAAACTGGTAGCTGAGGTCTAGGACAGTCCTGGAAACCAGAGGAAAGGGGATGTCCGCCGTTGAAAACCGCCACCAGACAACGGCTAGTGAAGGCTGTAACAAACTGAGAAGATCCAGTGTGTTCTATAATGGTTCTTGAATTGTGTAGAACAGTACAAGCATAATTCTTACACGTAGCTAAAATTTTTAACAGTTCAATAAATCCGATCACTGATCGAAACCAAGTCCATAGTCGCGAAGTCGTGACAATACANCATCGGTTACCCCAGGAAGAATCCTGGTACTCATTTCTGATGGAGGCTGTCGACCCCAGCGCCATAATGCGACTGGAAGGATTAGATAAATTGATAAATCCAACGACCTAATCGGGAATCGAACCCGCAGCCTTCCAACTTGTAAATCTATTACAATAACTTATGGTCAATCATTTGGAAGAGTGAGTATTGAAAGTTTCAGTTTATTACTTGACTTTCGCAGTGTGATATGTGAGGATCCTTTACAATCGAATTTTTCTATTTTGACTGAGGAATTTTATGGTAAACTTTCATTTTACCAATATCGTAGAATCTAATATGTCTTATGATTATTTCTCGGTTGATTAGATGGTAATAACCATTTTGGGTTTATTTTGTAGGCTAGCATGTTCAACGGAATTTGTTTCATGTGGGTTTGACGAATTCGTTACAAGCATTCATCATCTCTCTCCTCTTGTATTTCATCCAGTTATTTGTTCCAAGGACTTATGGCCTTTGCTTTGGCTACCATGGAAGGCAGTCAGCTCATACCAACCCTCAGACTTTAACACCTAATACAGTTCTGGCTTTTGGTTACCAGTGACTTGAGAATTTCGTAAAATTTTGCTTTTAAACTTCATAAACTGATCATGCATTTAGGTGAAACAGGTTCACATATATGCTTAGGGAAATAATTTTAAGTGTTTAAGTAATTATTTTAGCATTTTAAATATTATTTTGGTATTTGATATTTGTGTTTTGGTGAAAAACTAGTTAAATTATACTCAGATAAAAGAAATATAAATTTAAGGACGTGTTTTCTTAGCCATTCGATCCTTTGTTATTCATGTACGTTGAAGTCTGAATTCACACGACACTCGTTTTGATTCCTTACTAAAAGGCACTTCCCTTGATGGAATTGCAATTTTCCCCTCTGTGTCATTCTGTAGTTGCAAAATCGTTTCACCAAATAGGTCTGGCTCCATGGGCAAGACAGCAGCTAGTGACAGTTGAAGCCTTTGTTAACCGAAAGATTAATACAGTAGATGGTCAGGATCTGATGGCAAGACAAACAGCGTAAAGGATTGGATTATGCAGGGTTAGGCTAAACTGAATCTGCTCCAGCTATAATCGACCAAATTTCTATCGGATATTCTGAGACGTGCGTGGCTTTATTTAGAGAACATTTTCGATAGGGGAAGGAGTTTCTCGCCCTAAAGTTCATGTAATAAATTGATATATTTAGAAACCTCTTTCATTGTAAAGAGTTGGAAGAAGGGAACTTTTAAGTGATGTAACATTTCACGCATCACAACTTTTGCAGTGTACTTAGGAATATATAAAATTCACGGACTAGAAAACAGCTTTCTGAAACCAACAAAGGATACACATTTAAAATATTTACATAGAAGCAGCATATTTCATAAACAATGCACTTTCAGAATGGAATTAGGTAGACTGAAACGCAAAGTTTACATGTTCCTTGTGACAAACGGCGGGTTTTACCGACTCACATTTAGGCAATAATATTGTTGATATTAAGTAAATGACTGGGGATTGTAACACGTCTGTAACTGGTTTTAAGTTCTTCATTAATACAACGGTTCTATGCAAAGAAAACAAATAGTGTCGACATTGTCAGCAAAGGTTTTCCGAACTCAACAAATTAGAGCTTTTGGAAACAGCTTTTGGAAACAACCTTAGAGACTGCTGATTCGGAAACCATTAGGGATGTCACCTTCGTTGTTATTTTCTTTCCTTAATACTTACTTCTCAGTTTCTATTGCATATTTTGAAGCAAGGACTTCATTTTACTGAGATTGGTTGAGATAATAAACATTTCAAGTTTTGTTGCTCTGCGACAAGCATTTCCTAGTAAATGAAACTTAAAATTTCAAGAGGAAAGTAGTGTTCTGGGATATTACGCCGTCTAGATATTGTGTTAACCGAAGTTTCGGAGGAACGTATCCACTCCATCTTCAGGGTAGAAGAAAAAAGAAGAAAACCCGCGAGCGAGGAACCAGTGTGAGCAGGTGTTAGCATGTGCACCCTGAAGATAGAGGCAATACGTTCCTCCGAAACGTCGGTTAACACAATATTTACACGGCGCAACATACCAGAAGACTGCTTTATTCATAGTCACCGCCGTGAAAACCTCAGATCTTACTTAAAACTTCACGTTTTGATCCTTGAACTCTTTAGCGTGAAATAATTAAATAGTGTTGTCCCGTCACATTGAGATCTTGTGACGCATTTTGTCGGGTTTGCTCGGCATGTGAAGCGACCATTTTGTTTGGTAAGACACTGCTTTCGTTATTTATGAGTACGTTGGCTACAATACCAACATCTCCGTTAAGCTACCAACTTTTAATTTGCCGCAAAGAAGTTTTCGACATTTCTAATTTGATGTCCTCATGGTAGTGTTCTTGCACGTATAATGTGAAGTCCTGATATATGAAATTTTTATTTTCTTTTGTCTATTCTTTTATATGAGGCGCTTTGAGGGAAGGATGATGTTTGTTATCTTACAAGTATTTATCCATATTTTGAATAAAAGGAGATGAATGCGTGCTTCATATTTTGTGGGCATTCTGCCTCTTAATTTCCAGGTCACCGGAGAAAGTCCACCTGTTGGAAACCACATATCCCTAATGATGACGAAGTGGCCAGTTTGAAACGTGATCCCATGATGTAACAGAGCACAATGAAACTTGTATTTCATATTTTGTAACTTTAGCTTCATCGTGGTCACTTTTGACAGCAACAGGTCATTAATTTTACCAGAGCGCCATTTGGTTCCATTTGCTCTCGCAGTCGCTACTTTAAGATTGCAACTAATGTTATTCGTTGCATCTCTCTCCTGGGCAACTACCACGACGTTTTGTGGGGTTGGTTACAACCTGAGCCACACGATCCTTTAAAATGTCCATGTCAGACATTACTTATGTTTTTTATAAGTTTTTATTTTTACAATTTCTGAATATGCATAAATAGAGTAATTAGAAAAAGGGATGGGTGTGTGTAATATTGAAGCAGGTATCATCCTCCAATGATTCTCTGGTGCTTATCTGATGAGATCCTCTGGCCACATTCTGTTTAGTCTTCTTTCTATTGCTGGTTGGTTGAAGAGGTTTCTTATTAATTGTTGCTTTGAGTGGTCCGGTTTTTGTGTTTCTCCGCGTGGGCTCTGATGTCTTCTGCTACATGTGGTATGCTTAGATCATTGTGTAAGGTAGCGTTTGATACGTACCAGGGAGCATTAACTAGTTTTCTTAGCGTTTTGGATTGGAAAGTTTGGAGAATTTTTGTGTTGGAAGGTTTGCTGCATCCCCATAACTCTATCCCGTAGGTCCAGACTGGTTTGATTATTGTTTTGTATAGGATTATTTTGTTTTCAAGAGATAGCTGTGATTTTTTGTCGATTAGCCAATTCATTTTCTGGTTTGGGCTCTAGTTGTCTTCTCTTAACTTTTATATGCGTTCTCCACGTTAGTGACTTCTGTGTTGAGTTAAGTGTTCAGCATATTCCCTCTACTGAGTTTCTTCCTTCTGTGCTGTTCTAAATTAAATACTTCCGTTTCTTAATTTTATATTGAAGTACGACAAAAAGCAGAGCCAATGGGGTGATGTTGAGACCCATAAATAGTACTTTCGGGAGTTAAATTTTTATGAAAGATTGGGTCTTCTTATTTCGGTAGTTCTTTCGCCAACAGGGTTATAAAATATAGAACAAAAGTTCCGTAAGAGCTCTAATATTCCCTATTTTCTCTCCAGATTCTGTTGCATTATTTGAAAGTTTTTTTTTGGGGGGGGGAATAAGTAGAGGTTAGAAGAGTAATTACGCTGGCTCAGGTATGTGCTGGGGAATAAGCTCTCAGAGATCGGGTGTGTGAGAATTTGAAGTCTCATATATAAACAAGCAGCTACGTCTGTCTCGTCGATACGAGCGATTATGGCTCTTTCCGTCAGTTTTACATGGAATGACATGGCAAAAATAGTTTTACCTGATCATGAAAATGTTACCGTGTGTAAACTTCAATGTACAGAATTTGAGCAAAGTTCCTGAGATTTGATTTCAACTCCCTCAATAAGAAACACAACTACGTTTTACAAAACCTGGACGAGAAATAGCTTCAAGGAGTCAAGTTCTTTGCTATTTTGCTTATCTTATTTGCTTCCGTGCTCATTTGTTATGAATACAAATCTCTTACGGACGAAATCAATTACACTTCAGACATCACACTGCCAAAAACTAGAAATTATTTCTCTTTCTATCTCATAAGTACGTAATTACTATATTAAAAATCTATTCAATAAACTTGAACATCTTAATTAATCTACATTTTATATCAAGTACCAACTTTTGAAAGAACTCTTCTATTTTCTGGACTCAATAAAGTTACATTCGAACTTCATGTAAACACAATTAAATATAGCCACATGCTTTCAATGTGTTATATTTATATCTTCCCCCCCCCTAGAATTCAAAAAGTCATCCACAGATATTCGATAATTTCGGAAAGTGAACATGCTAATGGACATACGGATAGTCTGGGGCTCTACATTATTTGTTCCAGTATTCTGTTTTTTATTATATTTTGTTGTTTCGTTATGTTAATATGAAAGTACGTATAATATTAATGATATACAAGTCTCTGCAGTTTGTTACCAAGAATTATTCAGAACCACTTAATATTGTAGCATTTAGACCATTTGTTACGTTATGACTCTTTAAAACAACGCTCGTTGCTAGGAAACAGATTCTTAACACGCGCCAATATACTGGCTGGAATAGCAGTTGTTTCTTCGTGGTCCACGCCGATGCCTGTGCACCCAACAATGGGCACAGCAGCAAAGGAATTGTGTTTTCTGTGCAGTCCGTGCATATATGTTATAAGTAGGACAGTTAATGAGTGAAGTTAAGTGAAGTAGTTGTTTGATGAGATAGTTAGAGAACTTCTGAGGTTCAGCCCTTGTGACCCGTTGCTGTTAGAAGCTGATAGCTGAGGCACGGGTATAGTTTGGGAGCCAAGACTAAGAAGAATGTCAGCAGTAGGAAGTCGTTACCGAGCAACGGGTAATGATGACATAACTGCGGACAGTAGTCTACTTATGATAGTGATTTATAAAGTATAGTCACAAGTTGTATAACAGTCCACAAAACCCAATTACCAATCCAAGAACTCCTTCAGCATTCCACAAGCCGGGTATTAATTCTAGATTCATGTGCTGTATCCTGAGGATTGTATGGAATAGATATAATTATTTTATTTCGAAAACTAGTTTGGTAATGTTGAAGCTTGAGTCTTGTTTCAATATGGCGGCATACTGGAAGGATGAGGTACTGAGTCAGCCGCTTGCTTCTGCAAATTGGTGCAGAAAAAGGAAGAGAGGAGTTTTGTGTGGGCGTGTGGTGAAGCCGAAGCACAAGATAAACAGAGAAGTGAAGGCATCATGTCAGACTCGTCTGTTCCGATAGAACAGTGGGCACACTGCATTCAAATGAGCAAAGTTCTGGAGAAAGCCTCCGGGTATCTGGCGCCATAGTGACAAAACGGAAGGAGCGACAACATGTAGACGGAACAGAAGAAGATAGAAACGAAATACGAGAATATGTAACAGACGTATTTGGCTGAGATTAGCCTTAAAAGCCACTGACACAGTGGCTGTACACGAAAGTTTCATGCATTTGATGGCCTGGAAGCTGTTTGCGACACAGAGAGTTTCGCCATTTTGTTCGTATTGTATAAGACAATATAAAAGGTTAGAAATTTTATTACACTGTAGGCAACTTATTTTGGTTTGTATGCGAGGCACGGTGGATGAATAAGAGAAGGACAAACAGAAACACAATGCAAGAAAAAAGAGAAGGAATGTTAGTGCAGAAGACAAACATATTTTGTATGTTGAAGCCCTTTATATCGACTTCTAAAAATCCTTTCAGTAGAAGGTTGACCTTCTGACAGACAGACGAAATGTCTGATGTCTGTCAGGAACAGCCTCGAGTCAGCTTCATATGCGGCAGTGAAATGGCAAGAGCAAAACGAAACTTTAAGTTGCCTGAGGATTCTTTTAATTACCCCTCCTCCGTTTATTTGATTTACCCTCAGGCTTCTTCATATTCACCCTGGTTTCCAAACACTCATCTCCTCCATCCACCGTCTTCCAAGGCTGCAGCCTCACGGCATCCATGAAACTCTCTACAACTTTGACGTTACACCACAAAACATTGGCCTTCAATGGTGTATTTACAAAATGTTTAACAGTACAAGCTCCGTGGAAAGTATGTATTAATATGACGAACCCGCTTTATTTAAGTTGTATGGGATGGAATTTTTATTGTAGATACAGGAATCTATTGTAAGAGCATCATATTGTTGGGATTGTAGTGGCTACACCCGGGGATTTGGTTCGAAATTGAATTTATTGGAACCTTAAAACTCGTAACTGCAAAGAATTTCAGCCCTCTCGCTAATCCACCCAATCGACTTCTCACTACGGCACTTGCTGTTTACCTGGTAACGCATCCTAACAACGTCCCCTTCTCTTCAGGTCCTTATCGACTGGCAACTGTCTGGCACCTAACCCATGGCTTCAACTATGTCCACTTCCGAGCCACGACTGACTAAGTTGGCGGGCTAGTAAATTGCTGCTGGCTTCGTCAGCACAGCGATTCGTGGTTCCGACGCGCACGGGCCTCACGATCTCAATGTACTGCCTGACCGAGCTCCTAACTAACTTCTGATGGTTCTCGCTATATAGCCTCGGGAAGTACCCAACAGAAAACACCGTTTCTAACAGTTCTCTAATGCGGTGTTACGTATTTTATACCGTGAAAACGTGTTCCCACAAACATTCCCTAAACAGCTGTCTCTTCTGGCTCCACTGTTACAATCTTTCAGCTGTCATGTCACAGTATTGTGGCTTATAGACGCTTTGTTAGGCAATGGCCTTGAAATAAGCGATTGTACAAGGAACGTCTTTCCGAACAGACACGAATGCAATTCCACGGCAACAGTTTACACTGTAACAGAGGAGCCATATTTTCTACGAGGTCGGCGCCGAAATGTTATAAGCAGGAAAAGTTAGGGAGAGGTAGTCAGTCAGTTGGTTGGCGAGTTAGTGAGTTAGTTTGATAACCACTAGTGTTCCGTTATTGTGAGTTGTTGCTGTGAGCAGCTGGTAGCTGAGGACAGGGACAGTTCGTTAACCCAGAAGAAGGAGAACGTCCACCGATGGAAGCCGCTACCAAGCAACATCAGATGAAACATATTAAAGATAAGCAGCGACACACACAGAGAGCGCCTACACTGAACAACACATGAACGACGATAAAAACAAGAAGTGGCCGCTGCAGCACCGTAGATATAGGGCATGTACCCTGAAAAAATTTTAACTAAAAATTTGAAAAAGAAAGAACAGAGATCTTATAGACATTTTAACTTGAATTAAGTTTTAAAAAGTGCTAATTTAAAAATCAAATCGACGCGTGTAGATTAACAAAGATTTTATACAATTAGAAAGACTGGTAATTTTAAATTTTAACAAGCAGTGTAACAGCTACGTGAGTGATACACACCTGATGATGGCCATTTAGGGCCGAAACATGTAGTGTGGAGGAGGACAAAGAAGTAAAAACTACAATAAAATTTGTTGCACTTAAGACGGTATTTATCCATATATATCAGATGAAGACTGTAACAAACCGAGAAGACCTAATGTGTCCTACGATTTCTAATAGTTCAATAAATACGATTACCGATCCAAACTCCAAAAGTAACAACTCACACACGCGACAACTTGTTTTTCCATTTAATGATAACAGTATACATAAAAATTTTTTCGTTTTTTGCTTGAAAATTTATCAGTGTTTTCTCAAGGTTGACATACTGCCATTCCACAGATAGCCTGTTTTATAAATATCGTATATGATCGTATATCATCGTGAAAGCGTTAACAGAATCCCTGTTAATTTGGATATAGTACTGGAAGATTAAGGAGTCACTGCATTATGAAATTAACTGAAAACCTACGATAAATAAGGTTTTACAAAGAAAATGTTCACAGTAACTTTAATAGAAATGAAATAATATCGTATTTAGAAATGAAATATTTGATGAAATTGGTTCCTGTGTCCACCTGAAAATTGAATGCACATATGAATGCATCATAATGTGAAAATTTTTAGTACCACTGCACTTAACCATGCTCAATTGTGCATTCAATTTACAGGTGGACAGTTTGAATGGACATTTTATTATATTTAATTTTTAAAATAATATGTATTTTAATTTTACATTTATATTTTTGAAAAATTACGTAAAATTCTTACCTGTCGTAAGTCCATTCTTACTTTTGAAACGTCACTACTCATATTTAGGAATCGGACCAATGTCAATAGCACTTTCGTACTGAAAATCTTTTATTAATTTACCAGTCAAATCTGTCAATCACTTTTGCATGTATATGTACATACTAAGTATATTTTCGTGAACATATTGGCACGTGTTGTGACGCTGAGCTATGCCCGCGCTGACTGCTGATGTGTTTGTCCTTTCGACCCTCGTCTGCTTTGTCTCGTCCAACCTGGCTTGGAACTCGCGTTTGGTTTCTTCAATTCTTTTGCAGGTTTCGTTAAAGGTTTTTGTGAGGTCTTCCTGGAACTTCTTCGTTGTCACGTCGTGGTGCACTTCTGCTGTATGTAGCTCGATTTGTGTATTTTCTATTATTTCCATAAGATTTTCGAGCTTTGCGTCTGTTTTGGTCTGGTTCGTTTTAATCTCTTCTCGCATGCCCAATATTTCCTCATGTCTGGCGTCTGCCTTTGACTGATTGGCGTCCGCTTTTGCTTGCATGGCTCTGAATTCCTTCAGCAGCAGTTTCATGATCTTCTGTGACTCCATTTCAGCTCGTGCGTAAGTCCAATCTTTTGAATTCGTCTCAGAATCCGAACTGATCCCACTTCTGACACCAGTTGTCACGTGTTGGGTATGTCACGCGACAAATAACTTCACGTGGGTCTCGGATTTAACGAATCTTTATTGGATACTCGCTCTTGCACTCTCTACAATTATTATCACTTGTAGTGTAACTTGGCTTCTGTTTCAATATTCGATTCTCAGTTCTCTAATAATCTAATGCAAGTCCAAGTCCAATTCACATTGCGACTGACGGCCCGTCAGTCTGTCTGTCTTGCTGTCGAGCCCATCTGGGGTTCATGACCAGATATTAATTATTACCGTTTGACACTTACGGTCTTGCTTCTGTGGGGCTCCCTCTCTGACGAGAGGACGGGTCTGTCTTTTGTATATGCTGCTGGCCCTTGCCAGTGCAGTCTTTCTTGGGTCCGAGACCCTTGGGACTTGCGACCATATTTTACTGCAAAATGTGACTTTGACTTTGACTAATCTAATACATGTCGTAAGTTCTGCTTATATAGGGGTTATGCGTACTCAGTAGAGGACAGCCCTCGCCGAGGTTCGATCTCACGTGTTCGGCAATCCGTTGCTTCGAGAACGCTCCCTATAGATTACACCGTTAACGTGTTTCGTCTCATCCGGTGTTACTCAACGATAATTCGTTGCTACGAGTTTTCGCTGCGGGAACTCCCCAATTTACACGTATTCGTTGCCCTGGAAGTGTCCGTTCCGATTGTAGCGGTTGTCGCGGCGATGGACGTAAGGTAACGCGTCACAGTATATTGGAAAATTATGCAATGAAATCATTATTCTCTGAAAGGAAAATCGCTTTTCATTGAGCTAATGACATACCACGTATATTAACTGATTAATTCATTAAAATTATTATTGATGATATTACGAAACAATGAAGAGAGTGGAATAACTGAGGAATCCATATCAGCCTGAAATTCAACGCTAATCCCTTGATATTTGCAGATGGAAAAATAATTTAAGCCGAAAGTGAAGACAAACTATAAGTGCAGTAAATAGATTTCCTCAGAATATGGTCTGCAATTTTCGGTATAGACAGGGATAATACAAAAAGTTACCTTTTCCATCCAATACCCTATGGGCAATGAAATCTTATTAACATGCAGCATGGAGACAAGTCATTATCTTCAAGTGTCTGGGTTTATTCATTAGTTATTATCCGTCTCACATGCATCTTGCTTTCTAAAAACTTTAAAAATTTTAAACATTAAAAATCCCTTCTGCATCACCGGTGTATGCACTTTACATATTTCGATTAACACTGGCCATCTTCAGGTGTGCCTGAAACTGCTGTGCTTCCGTCGTTGAGTTAAATTTTTTGGGTGTGTCCTCGTTTAAGCGCCCATGTGTCCCGCGGTGATGAGTAGTTTCTCCGATTGTGCCGTATGTAGCTGTCATGATATGTGGGTTCCGTTATATTGAGGTACTGAAAATCTGTCATTAATTTGTCAGCAAGGATGTCCGTATTACTATGCGGCTGACTGCAGCTTTACATTATATATTTAGGCAGACAGTGTTATACAAGCACTTGCAGAAGTTAGGAAAGAAGTCTCTTGGAATGTAAAAGTAAAATTGAACGATTACAGAAGGAGATGAAAAGAGATTACCAGCATCAGATAGGCAGAGTCTGAAGAAAACTGCTGTACATTACGAACCATTATTACATCTTAAAAGAAACATAGATGTTTCAGAAGAATTACAAATTAAATCAATTAACAAACTGTCAAGAAATTAGCAAATTAATCGGAACGGAATATGTTTGAAGAATGAAAAAAAAGAGAATAAAGAACAGATGAAAGCATGCTGACTGGGGGGGGGGAGAAGTCTAAGAAAACCATTGAAGTGATGGCATGAATTCATAACAGGCCACAGCATGACGAAGGTGGTGATGGACTAATCGATAAACTGACTGAATGACTAAAATGCAAAATCATTTACTGACTGAACGACTACTTGATTTACTGATAGACCGACAAACCCACCGAAGGACCGATTGATTGATTGATGGACCTACTAGCTATCAATACTGGTAGCTAACTAACTGATTTCACGGAGCCGAGCCCTTCTTGAGAAACCTTCAATTTTGCAGCTACTTAAGAACTACCCAGCATTTTATGGAACTGAAAGGTTCATTATCATACTCACAACAGCCCCCCACTGGTTCCTGCCTTGATCCAGATCGATTCAGTCCATACCGCCCAATTCTGTCTCTCTAAATTCCATTTCAATATTGTTCACCCACCTATGTCTTGGTTTTCTTAGTGGTCTCTTTCCTTCTGGCTCTCCTACCAATATCCAATATACATTCCTCCTCTCTCCATTCGTGCTACATGCCCTGTCCATCTTATCCTCCTGGACTTGATCATGCTAGTTATATTTGGCGAAAAATACTAGTTATGAATCTCTTCATTTTGCAGATTTAATATTCGTAACTATGGAAAAATTAACAAAAAGAAGCATATATATGAATAAAATACATAAATAAAATATTTGCTCGCTGTACTACCTGTTCCACGTAGCATAGTCTCAAGTGCAACTGACGTTTTCCTGGAAGTTCAGGCCCTGCAAATGAGAGAGTTACGATGAATTTCAGCAGACTGTGCTTTGACTGTAAAACACTCAGTTCGTTTCTGTGCTGTTCGCTCTGAAGAGTTGTTGCGCAGTTGCAGCAGCAAACAATTAGCACTGATCTCATTTAGACACTTTTTTCCTAACTTTGGAGTCGAATAATTGAGGCGCAGAGAGAGCGCAGGGAGAGCAATACAAGGAGGAGAGGATAGGAGAAGTGAGGCCATGCAGACTGAGCCCAGCCTGCACAGAGCTGCCGCAAACAAGAAGGCCAAGCTTGGGGATCTGCATGAACGGCAGTCCGCAGCCCCGAGGCATTGCCTCTGCTCGTAATAGACTAAACTCTCGGAAAGGTTAATTAACACAGCAAATGCCGCCCAATGCACTAAATCACTTTACCCTTAACACAATTTAATATCATTCACGATTATATGGGGATCATTTAAACAAAGGAATCAACTTACGAAACGCTGTTTCATTTTGCGATAATAGGTTCTAACTTATAACCTAGAGAGCGAAGGAAAACCAGGGCAATATGGAAACACGCTGGCTTGCATTACCATAGTAGATTATGCTTTCGGTGTTCAGCTGTCGTCTCCCTAACTTCTAGGTGTTAATTAAATATATATGGCAAGTGGAGCAGCCGTAGGTGTGTTTCAAATTCTCCTTGTAGACGATGAATGTCTGTCATTTCTACTGGAACAGCTGTACTTCTCGATGCACCATATTTGAAGCAGTTACAACAACTGTGACACAAATTGAATGTTGTTTCTATACTTATTTAAAGATATGTAGCCCACGTTCCTTGTTTTGAAAGGATAAATTTAGGCTTATTACATCACTTGCTTTCCGTGTTATTATATGAGTTTTCCTCCTAACAACTTTTGAATGCCTGAACCTATCGTTAAGAAATTTTGTGTGTATATCATGCCACCTTAGTTTATCTCAATGGCGCATTTCAAAAATCCTTCCCATCATTAAGACCAACATTACAGCCTCTCAAATTTCTGAGGCAGAATTACAATATTACTTGAATGACTAAACCAATCTTTATTAACCTTAGTACGTATATCATTGCACCTGTGCCCATCTCAAAGGCGCAATTCATAAATCCTCCTATCTGAAATACCAACATTACAGACGCTCAATTATGATGCTAAAGCTAAATATTGCTTCAGCTCCTGTAACAATTTTCATGAAACTTGGCACGTGCATTCTGTCGCGTGAAGCCATCTCAAAAGCGTACTTCATAAATCTCTCCCTTTACTAATACCAACATTGCAGCCACAAAATTGTTGAAGCAAGAAGTTTAATATCACTAGAATATAAGAAAAAACCTGAGCCCAACTCGATTAAATATTTCGTAAATTCCACTCATCAGAAGTACCAAAGCTGCAGCTTTCCAAGTTGTTGAGATAACAACGTTAATATTACTTGTATGCCTAAACGATTTACCATGAAACTCGTATTTGTACCATCTCAAAGGCGCAGTTGTTTAAGTTTTAATACATGCGCAATTACGGCTCTTTAAAACTCGGATATATTATTATTTAATTGGTTTACTTATGCATAAATACGAAATAAAGATTTGCCTCAGTTATCGTATAAAATTCTTGTTGTAGTGGATGAAAATTAGGTCTTAAGTTCTTCGCAGAAGTTCTTGCTTTTTGAAAGAAACCTTAGAATATTTTATTGAGAAGCTGATGAATAATAGGGCGCTATGAAAGGATTAGCACAAATTTGTGATGCATATTTCTCGTTTGACTGTCACATGTATTGGAGTCGGGACAGCTTAAAAGGGAAGTGATTTGACTAAATTCACTACCGTGGAATCGGCCTTCCATTCTTAGCAGGGGATAGTGTGGAACTCACTCGGCCTCCTATCCAGAAGGAGCTGGAAGCTACTTTCCTTGGGATAAAGCGACCTGGGTGTGAAGGTAATCACATACCTCCTACTAGGAACAAAAATTACGCGGTTTTACATCTCACTCCCCATAAACTTGCACGGTTTGGCGCTTAATTTAACACAGGCGGCAATTCTATCTTTGCTTTAACTTTTACATCTATTTCACACATACATAAAGGCCACCCTGGACTAAAGCTATACCGCATGTTTGGGAAAGGTAATTGCCCAATGGCTGACATTACGATATTTTCTGTTTTCCAACCAATGACTTCTATTCGTACTTAAAGCAGCTTACTTATCTATTCACGTGTCTATGCCCACAAGACTTGCTCTTCAAAAGTATGGTCATATATATAGTAGCAAAATATTACTCTATGAAAATGTTTGATGACACTAAAAGAGTTTAGAAAAAATATTTCCTAGTTTGTTGCTGATATATCTACACAGGAACGGTAAAATTATCCCTGGGCTTGATTAATTAAGGAGTAGATGTGTAACTACACCATTCTGAATCTCGGCACTAGATGAGGTGAGCGGTCTGCTTCACACACCTGTCAGTTTCTCCCAGAGGAAAGGGTTTCCGGTACTCTTTGTAGGAGGCTGAGTGGGCCCCAGAGGAACTCTGGGCAATGCGGAGAAGAGAAATGTCTTGCTTCCACCGAGAATCGAATGGAACTCCTCGCTTGTCCAGCTGTTAGCCTAGTCACTGCACTAAATGGACTGTCACGGCTCTCTACATCTCCACAGTAATATCACATTGTCAGCTATTTAAACTGGACTTGCAGGTTCCGGTTCATAAATGAATTATAAATTTGTGTTTATGGGATGATTTTAGTTACACAGCTTGATTCTAAAGATTTTAATTGAATTCTGTTTTCTGAAATTAATGGAGATATATTTCTCTCATATATGTTTAGTCGTAAAAGCATTTTCTCCTTTCACCGGACAAAATTCAAGGTCTCTCTTGTTAGCTGACTTCGGTGTAAATCAGTAACAATGTATTGAAATTCACACTGAGTTGCGGGACTGAGACACACTATTAGTATTGTGACATTACTAATCATTTTCGTGAAGTAAACTTGTAACAATGTAAGTTCCCCACACTTTCATTATTTCTAAAAACTACGATTGTATGGTCCTTAATGGTAGTTCTACTGAAGTTTCAAACAATATCGGTTTCCCTTTACATCCTGTTCACCATAAGATTGAAACAGACTCAATTTACAAGAAGTCTTACTTTAATAATAGAAACTCCGTGGCCTGTAGTCCGCAAGCGGACTATACCGACCGAGCGACCGCCGATTGTCGGCGAAGTTAGTCTTGCATTTATTACTAAACACATCCCGGCACTGCCTCGAAATCTCAAATATTACCAAGACACGGAAATTGTATTTCAACGCAGTACACAGATTGAAACA
Organism: Cryptotermes secundus; assembly: GCF_002891405.2. Classification (NCBI taxonomy): domain Eukaryota; kingdom Metazoa; phylum Arthropoda; class Insecta; order Blattodea; family Kalotermitidae; genus Cryptotermes; species Cryptotermes secundus. Next base: position 627,473 of record NW_019738352.1, read on the forward strand.
AGATTACTTGTTACTTTGCACATGTAATTTAATATTTTGAATCTTATAGGTTTTAACATGCAGACTATACAGAACATTAGATTAGTGTACAACACTAGAAAATTATTCCAGATAGAATCATTGGCCAATGTAGGGAAGGACAGCATGTGAGTTGAAGGTGGATGTAAATTTGGTTAATACCTGATGCTGGTCGAAAGGCCGAAACATATAGTAAAATTGCATTGTATGATACAACTGTACAAACAATTTTGTTCACAGAGCTAACTAACAAACTCGCGTCTAACTTAATTTTCACTCACTGTAGACATACGGAGAATCAAATGTGACAGACTTGTTAAACAATTCTGGACACTGCTTTAAATAAACTTATTTTGTTTCATTTTTCATTATTTATATATCGTATCGAAGAATATTTCATATAAATTTTGTAGGCTTCTAATATGTTTTTGACATCCCTTCATACGATTAGTTTCAATTTAAAACAATCTTATCCACCTTGGCAACCGACTGTATTGTGCGAGAGGTCCCTTTCTCAGGCCTCGGTAACAGGAGACACGTTGTCGGCAGCAGCTTTTTGTGTTTCCTCAAACAAAGCTGAAACAAACACCACACATTTTTCCACAACCCCTAATTCCACGTTCATTACAATTTGTTATTCACAAAACATCCTGGTCTTTACTCTGTATGATTTTAACAACACGGAACTCCTTGAAGTGAAATGAAAAGAAATAAATAAATATATTGGACAGAATGATCATATAAGAATGTTTCAAATTGGGTCAGTGTACACCTGAATTAAGTTCAATGTACGTTGCACTACACGTTCTAGAATTCTAATTTTCATTGGAATTTCAATTAAATTCAATTCTTTATTATTTATGTGCAAAGTCAACAGCCGCAAGGCCAATTACAGACTTAGCACTGTGTAGATGAAAGTAATTACGTGTAACATTATACAAACATTAGACAAACACATTATAAGTCAAAAATTAATTACAGGAAAGTTCTTGGGAAAACACAGTAATGAAGAAAAGTAAACAAACAAGCAAATAAATGATAATTCAATTCAGTTCACTTCAATTCTTTCAATTCTTTATTATTAATGTGCCGAGTCAACAGCCGCAAGGCCAATTACAGACACAGCACAGTGCAGAAGAATGAATTACATTCTAGACAAACTTATTAAATGTCACATACAAATTACAAGTAAGTACTAGGAAGAAATAATAATGAATAAAAGTAAAAGTAAAAGTAAACAAACAAATAGCTGATATGGAATGAAACATAAATATTTAATAAAAATACTAACAGTTATACTATATTTAAAATTTGTTTGGGTAGAGCATTCCTGGCTCCGAATACGTCAACATCCCTGCAGACAGCATTAGCAGCTGCTGCGCATCTAGCAGAGGGACAATTTTTAAATAAGGAGCAAACATTGAACAATGCAAAATCTCTGATATACCGAGCAGGAACTCGGAGACCAACAATTTCCAGGACAGAAGGGCAGAATTTAGAGCCAAAATAAACTTGAATAAGAAAGAGAGCCTCAAGGCGATGCCTCCTAGTACATAACGTATGTAATTTTAACTCCTCAAGAGCAAGAGAATAAGTGTAATGAACTTGAGGAAAGAAACGTTTAAAACAAAGGGCCGCAAACCTCTGCTGGATGCGTTCCAGCTTGTTGGCATCAGTTGACTTAATCGAACTCCAGACTACGGACGCTTATTCAAGCTTAGACCTAACTAACGTAGTGTACAAGCTGAACATACAGTCTAGCGAAGAGAAATTGTAGGTAATGTTACGAACTAGACCCAATAGTTTCGCACATTGAGAGAAAATGTAATTGACCTGGTCATGCAAATTTCTTCGGTAATATAAGGAAAAAAATTATTTCACATAGACCTGAAGAATACATTAGATTATTTAGTCGAATACGATTTCTTAGATTTTCGTGAGAACGTTTGTGTAAGTGTAGGTATATTAATATATAATCCGGAGCCCTTTAAAATTTGGATGGAGCCTGCTCAGTATTGGTAATGTGAAAATAATTTATCCCCAAGCGTAATGACAGGTACTTACAAAAATATATGTAGAACAATCTGTAGACTTGATGTGGTCGTTTGCTTTCTTTCATACAAGTCTCAGACGGAAAGTATGAGTGTAAGAGTTAATAGCTTTCTTTCTCATTCAGAAGTCTCTATTTTAGATTTCAATCCATTCTGCTAATTAATCTCTTTACGTACATTCTGCGATAGTCTAATGAAAGGCAGAATGTGGAGCAGATTGATCATGACAGGGCTGTATTTTATTCATTCATAGTTATTTAGTGATGGCAGTTTCTCCGACTGTACAGTATCGAATGGACCGATGATTAGAATGATGAACTGGGAAGAATGTGAGGCAGAGAAGTTGTAAGTACATTCTAAAATGTTTTGACAATGGCGTATAGAACTCATAATTACTGCAGTTTTGGACTTCTTCCATCGCCCGGTATTCAAGAGACTAGAAAACACGACGTTTCGGAAACTTGATCTGTTTCCGTCCTCGTGCAAAGCTGGAAGACACTCAGTTGAGTCCTTTAGAAAGATTTAACCTCAGTCGCTGGGTCATTGATCGAGGTCAGATCTATCTAAAGGTCCCAAATGAGAAGATGTCTTTCCGCCTCACCTGAGGACTGAAACAGATCCATTTTCCGAAACGTCGTGTTTTCTAGTCTCTAGAATACCGAACGATGAAGAAGTTAAAAAACTCGGTAATTCTGAGAGAAAGTATAGTTTATTTCGAAGTATTAGCCCAGAATTCTGTTAGATGTGCAGACGAAAACCACGGAAACCTCGTTCAGCATATTCCGTACATAAGCAGAGACTCGATATGGTCACCTCTCGAATTAAAGCTGGAAGAAGTAACTGACTGAACAGTTGTGCCAAATTTGGCGGTTTCTTCTGAACACTTCCATTATTTTCGGATTTCACAAATGGTCGGTAATTTACTGACCAGCTGAGTAACTGTTGGATTCCTAAAAAGTACTCTACTCCACGGACGACTTCAGACAAGCAGCTTCCTCAATGCACGCCTTAGAAAAACACTTCAATTCTGCTATGTAAGCGTGACAAGATCAAGGAACGGTGAAAATATTTTTTTTTTTTTTTTTACTGAGACTGAATGCTGTAAGAATAACAAAATATTTTCAACGCCGGTTTTGCAATCGCTGTGTTTCAGCAAGTAACTCAATTTACAGTCTGTAATCACGTTACATATGGGGGAAACTGGTTTCTCTTTCCTTTTTAGAAAAACAATTTTAGGAATAAAATGCACAAGGGTCCTTCAAGCGACTGAGTAAAATATAGCAGTGGCTCTAACGGGCTGGTGTGTGCTGGATTTGGGTAGAGCAGCTAACCCAAGCCCGTCTGCATATGTGTTGATACGAAGCATATCAATCATGCTGATGTCGATGGGGATGTTTGCTATCGCGAATGCTGGACTACCCTCCACGTCCAACATCCCCCATACCCGTCCCTAACTGCTGCTCCCAACAATTTTGCACTCTGCATGAATAGCAGCAGTTGAGCTGCGTGAGCACTGCTCGATGTATAGAGAGCAGGACGGATATGTGTGTGCGTGCTATTCATGGGACAGTGACGGACTCATGAGAGGGTTGTCCTCACATTTTGTCCAATGTAGATCATATGTTGACCAAAGCCATTATTTGACTTTAAAATCAGCACTGAAGCATTGCGGCAAGACGCAGCAATCCGAATTCCACAAGAACTAATATTCAGAATCACAGTTTCAGGTGTTAAATCTAGATCGAATCTTCAAACGTTAATCAGAAAACAATACCTGAAAGGTGAGCGCTGATGTTGTGACGGCGGTGACTATAAAGCTTAATGTTTTCTGGGATGTGACGCCTCAAATTGAGACAGATTTACAGACGTTTCGGAGTGTCATGCTTCCATAATATTCACTGTAAAACCATTTTTGAATCCTAAGTATGTTTTTTTAGTTGTTAGTGGGGTAGGACTAAGTCGCTTGTACTGCGGCCACTTCTGGCCTAATGTACCAGACCAAGATGATAGGTGAGGGTGATTGTGGAGAAATTGGTGGAATGAAGATTGGCATGGGAAACCGAAGTACTAGGAGAAAACCTAACCCAGCGCCACTTTTTCCACCACAAATCCCACTTGACAAGACCCGGGATCGAACCCGGGCCGCCGCAGTGGGAACCCAGCGACCAACCGCTTGAGCTAGGGCGCGGCCGAATCCTAAGTAAGCATTAATTTTAATACCTTCGAACCAAATCAAATTACAGAAGTGGGCACGAAACCTGAACGATTTTATAAGAATAAATATTTTGATTAGTGAAGACCCGGGAGCAGTTCCACAAATGCGTATGACATCGCTGCAATAACAGGCACAAACCAGAGACAAACGCCACATCCAAGCGAGCGTGTGAAAAGTTTTCTGGAACTGTCTGTCGTGTTTTATTGATTACTCATGTCACCGAATACACAAATATAATTAAACTGACACATTATTTTTTTCCCCAGTGATTAGACAGCCAAGCCTTCTCTAACTCAAAACTAATAATGTGGGGGAATAAATAATTAAACGCAATGCAGAGCTCATATCGATCCCGGTTTCCAGTCTTAAATGTATTCCTTGTTCTTTTTCCTCAGATTATCGTCTGAAACCGACAAAATCGATTGCAGCAATTAACAATAAGAAATGTAAAATACCACAGTATTTTCTGAGTATTGAGTCGTCTCCTTATTTCCCATTTCAACACTACTTACGTGAATGCAAGTATACATAAACAGTATCAAAATAACTAAAGAGAAAATGTCTTTCACATTGCATCCAGACCGTATAAGGTTGCAGCTGAAAATTAATATTTCAGGCGTCCCTACAAAGATTTGGGGTACTGTAAATAACCAGAAAATTTTGAAGTTTTTACCGGTAATATGTGCCATAATGAACAAAATCCGTATATATAGAAAGAACCCATCATGATATTTTTATCAGTCAAACAATCCGGGATGAAGCCCGGGCCGCCGCGGTGGGAAGCCAGCGGCTAACCGCTTGATCTATGGCACGGCCATAATCATATTTAAATGCAGATAATACAGCGTTATCGCTCATTTGCACAATTCACGGTTCACCGCTGCACACTCACTAGGGGTCTCTCTTCACTAGTCGTCTCCTGGCAACGGATCTCAACACTGAAACTAACACAATCTCACTGAATCACAAACTCCAAATATCACTCTACTACCGCACACATAAATTCTTCTAATTCACTCACAAAATTTTCATCGGCCAAACTCCTGTACTCTCATGTACTCCTGGTTTACATTAGCTCCTCCAGCTTACGACTGACGGACTGTGTCAAGTCAGAGTCAAGTCAAAATCACATTACGACTGACTGTCAGTCAGTAAGTTTTGGTGTCGTGCCCCATCTGGGGCTCATGAACAGATATTTATTATTACAGTTTGAAAGTTATGATCTTGTTTCTGTTGGGCGCCCTCTCTGGCGAGTGGAGGGGTCTGTCTTTTGTATATGCTGCTGACCCTTGCCAGTGCAGTCTTTCTAGGGTCTGAATCCCTTGGGACTCGAGACCATATTTTACTGTTTCAGATTTGAGACTTCCCTTTTCGTCATCTCCTACGACTCGCAGGGTCACAATGGAGGTATTCAACCCCGCCTCCACACGGGGTAATCTCTCTAACTGACTATGTCAAAGTCAAAGTCACATTGTGACTGACGGTCAGTCAGTCTGCCTGTCTTGGTGTCGAGCCTCAGCTGGGTCTCATGTCTAGATATTTTTTTCCTTATATGAAAGTTACTGTCCTGTCCATTTGGGCCGCCCTCTCTGACGAAAGGTCGGGTCTATCATTCGCCAGTCATAGTCCGTATTAGCAAGTCCATTGTCAGTATATACATATATTTACAAGTTTAATCCTAATTCCTCTTGCTATGTACAATATATATACGAGTATATATAAGGCATCTGTCAATCCAGGCTCAGTACAGCAGACTATGACCTATTTCTAGTAGTATTTGCTACCACGGCAGTCTAGTCACTTGAATGACTGACAATGCTGCATTCATTTTTTTTATAAGCCATCGACAAGGACCACATAGAAAACACTCTCTTTCGTTGTCAGAATTATGGCGTTACCTAGCGGCTTGTTTTAGCATAGCCAACTGCGAACACAGTTCTCATTGTTGCGTATTCACGGGGACGTGTTTATCAAGCCGTTGCCTAGAAACGCTTTGGGCGTCCACGTTACAATATTATAAACAAGAACGAAACGGGTAAAACTAACTACCGGGGTTTGATTCTGGGACAGCTAGACTTCCCGCCTGTCCTTCACCGTCTCACTTCCTCGGGATCCAAGCGACCTTCTATCAAAGGGTTATGCCTTTCAGTGCTGTTCTCTTGTGGATAAAATTGTATGGGGTTTGTCGGTGACTATTCACTTCTCACACTTAACCGGGGTCCAAAACACATTAGCCTCACCTATTACGTCCTCATGACAAGTGGCATAGACACAGTTACACGTTTGCCTTGCAAGAGTGAGGCCATTCAAGAGACGTGGAAGCCACACAGGCTCAGCAGCCGACTGCAGAACATTACACAGAGCTCCTACACTCTCTATTTTCAGTGCTAAAAGAGTTTGTGATAGTGCAGTTCTGAAACTTCTATTTAAAATCATGGTTTCGGCAGATACAGAATCGTTAAAGGACAGCTAATCAACAAAATTTTAAAGAATACTTTGAGCGTATTACACGACACTGTGCATTCATTCGTATTGCATTAATTTATTGAGCAGAACCCTGTCGGCAAAATACATTACGCAGTGCCGAATGATTGGACTGTATTATGGGCGACGCATCTCAATACATCCGAATTGCAACCTACTTTAGTTACCGCCCCGAATTTGTCTTGAAGAACTGGAGGACAAACGGATAATATTGGTCATTATAAGTAAACACATCTCCTAGATTAAAACCAGGAACACCTGAATTCAAGACAGGCTTACCAACCACTGGAATAGATTACGTTCATATATCTACGCTTTACGTGTGAGGGGTCCAGAATGTACTGTTTCTTACGTGTACATACGATATTGGTTCTACCTGAATTGACGAGATACAAAACCGTGGAGAAAACATATAAATTTGCTTAACAATTTTGTAAGAATGAATTTAATAAAGATGGCGTTAGATTTAATTTTATTCTGCTTTCCACATTTTTAAAAATAAATATGAGGAGGTTTATGGGATTGCCTTGCTGTCGGCGTGTCAGTGTGTCTGAGTATCTGTGTATACTCCCAATTATTTCGTTCATTATGTGATTCGCGTCATATCGAAGGGAGATAGGTGATTATTTCTTCTCCGAAACTATTTTAGAGGCTACAATGAACTTATATAAGAAATTGGAAGGAAGGACAGTAGGGAAGTCTTGACTTCTTACGTTGGATGTACTGACAAGGTATGGGTAAATAGCGGATGCTGAGATACTCCTCTGTGATTCATCTTATATCGGTAAAGAAAATTATCTTTTTAGATCTCGTCTGTTGTAACTAACTTCGCAAAGTTGAGTCCTTCTTGAGAAGCTACAAGTTGCTCAGCTACTCAAGAATGTCCCAACATTTATGGAACCTAAAATTTCGTTAACTTTTTCACAAGAGCCATCCATCTGTCCCCATCCCGAGCCAGATTAATTGAGTCCGCATCATCTCATTCTTTTTCTCTAATATACATTTCAATATTAGCATCCCACATATCCCCCATTCGTCTTATATTCCATGTCCATATACTCCCCGGCTTGATTATTCTATTTTTAATTGGTATAAAGTACATGTTATGAAGCTCAGAATTAGGCAGTTTCCCCGGAACTTACTTGTTACGGTGTAATTAAATAAAAATATTGCCAGATGCAAGACAAATGAGAGAGAAGTGGCACTTCAACCCATCCTTCAGCTTCTCCAGCATTTCAATACAGAACATCACGGTTCAATTAAAAGAAATACCTGTCAAAACTTGCTTCCTATTCAAGATATCCTGGATTAAAACCATATACTTCTGACCGGCTAATCAGATTGAGAAATTTAACTGTCTTTCCTCTGAATCTCCAAGGCCTTTTAAAATTCGTTATTCACTAACTGTTTTAAAATTTAACGCTATGTAATCTGAAACTACTGACAGGAGTTTTAAATAGATCACATGGAAAAAAAACACCGCTACCCAATATTGGTAGGAAATGTTTTCGGTAATACATGTTATGAAACAATTTATTATGGTTAATTATGATTTTCCTTTCTCAAACATTGAAAATAATGAACGGTTAAAGCTCACGCAATTTGTTGTTGCTTTACGCGACACAAATCCAGAGGGTACATCGTAGAGAAATGGAGACACAACACAGAGTATAGTACAGATTTTTCTCTTTAAAATTCGGAATATGGATGTCCAGAAGACTCAGACGTCAGATGCACGAAGATTATCCCTAAGAAGTTTGTTGCAAAAAAATCGTAAACAGGAGAAACTTTCCCCTTGGTGAACTCTCTTTGTGAAAATATTTGATGCGAACAAAGAGGCACAGGGTGCTAACAATTTTATGCGATAAACAAATGCTTCTCATCTTATGAAGAATTCCATCGCATTGTTTAATAGACTATGAAGGAAATACCAATTGCAAAGAAGCGACTCGTTAAATAAGACCGCAAAAATAAGGAACCAAAAATAGACTAGAAAAACTGCTAGGAAACTCCCGCAATAACAATAAAATATGTGTTGCAGAAGGTGTTTTCCATGTGGGTCCCCGACGTGCCCAGTCCTAAGCAACGAATCCGTATACACGTTCTAACGAATACGCAAAAATAGAGGACGTCCAGTGCTAGGCAATGAACGTGTTTTCTGCACTGTGATGGGACCCAAAGATATATAAACAGAAACTGCCGACTGAACCAGCCATCCATTTTCCCGTCAGAGAGTGCGCTATATAAGGAATATTACCAAAGAGTTCAGTTGGAAAAAAATATCTGGTCGTGGCCTCAAGGGGCTTGACGCCAAGACGAATTGATTGGCGGTAAATCTCCAGTCGTAAAGTGACTCTACTCGACTCGACTCACCCACCCAGTTGGCCCATGTGGAGGCGAGGTCGAATACCTCCACCGAGTCCCTAGGAATCGTAGGAGGCGACGAAAAGGAACTCTCAGACCTGAGACAGTAAAATATGGTCTCGAGTACCGAGGATCTCAGACTCGAGAAAGACTGCGCTGGCAAAGACCAGAAGCATGTACAAAAGATAGATCCGTTCACTCGTCAGAGAAGGCGACCAACAAAAACGAGACTGTAACTATCAAGCAGTAATAAATATCTGGTCCCAGATGGGCTTGACACCAAGACTTACTGACTGACTGACCGTCAGTCGTAATGTCACTTTGACCTTAACTTTGGCTGGAGAGTCGTAGTTCGGAATTCAGGAGTCGGCAGTCGAAGGTGACAGCAATACTGGAATTAGCCTGTGCTAAGAGAAATTAGTGTGTGAGTTAAGGACTGTACATGTGCTGTAGTTCCAGTGATATTTGAAGTTACGGTGAGACTGTGATAAATCCGTTGCTAGCAAACGGATAGTGAAGACTAATGAAAGCACACTGAGAAGATTCCGTGTGGAGTGATTTGTACTTACTTGTAATTACGACTTTCGAGTGATGAATAAACCCAATTACGAGTCCGAACCCCGTCTGTAGTCGCTAACGAAAGTGACAATACTGTAATGTTTCTGGTGTCTCAATATAAAGGTGTTGATCATGGTGGCCGCATGGTCTAAGACATGAACCGTCTTCGCCCGCTCGAACACTGGGATCGTGGGTTCGAATCCCACTCGAGGCACGGATGTTTGTCTGCCTTTATTTGGTCTGTATTTTCTGCGTAAGTAGTGGCTATGCGAAGGGCGGATCCCCCTTCTAAGAAGTCCTACCGACTGTCTAAGATCAAAAACTGAAGTGAAACGAAGCTTTTCACGGATTCCCAGCGCTCCAAGTGGGAGCAAGAGGAACAGAGATAAGAGATAGAATATAAATGTATTCTCTTTTCAAATTGTTTCAGCTCTTTGAGTTTAGAAATATTTTATGAATTTATTCTTAACTGAATACTGTTGAAATTTCAGTGGGGTTTGTGACCTTTTCGTTTGTACTACAAAGTGTCAGCTAATTTCAGTGATGATATACAACATGAAAATAAATTCGAACTCTATTACATTGGAATTTTATTATTTTCTGAAAATAACACAAGCATCAGCACTATCATTTTTCGCCATTCTGCCTCTGCTTGCTGCAATAATTAGCTAGCAGACAGATTGTCAAATTCTGTAGTGCAAGTACTACACGTATGACAGGAAAGGGATAGATTATTCATTTACCTTTACAGTGCAATATTTTGGTTATACGAAAATATAAATCTTATTAAGTTATATTTGTTGGTAATATTACTTCAGAATGAAGGACAGATAAAGCAGCAGGAATTTACTTCTGTTTCCCGGACGATTTATGAAGAATCCTTCCTTCCTTCCTTCCTTCCTTCCTTCCTTCGTCCTGATAATTTAGGTGAAAATGGCGCACTGGCCCCACGTCATGCACGGTTGTATGGTTGCGTACAAATGTTTGCACTTTCTTATTACTGAGGCACTTTAATGCTATTTCTTAATTTCTTCTGCAGTTCATTTAACGCTGATGTCTGTGTCTAAGAAGAAATGACGTCTGTTATACGGATTATTAGTGAAAAATGAATTGGAAACAATGATGCGAAATTTCATGCACTTTTCCGGAATTTTCCAGTAGAGGACACTGCAAATATACCACACATTTAAGGCAGGAAATGTGGACGCACTTAAGGAGCATTACTGATGTAGCTTAGGTCGTATTATTCGAAAATATACTGAGTCATAATTATTTTCATTTGGACTGAAATAACGTCTCGCCCGTCCTGATAGCCGAACGGTCTGAGGCGTGTACTGTTTTCGGTCACTTGGGAGGCGCGATTGTGGGTTCGAATCCCACTCAGGACATGAATCTTCGGCGTTTGTGTGTGTGTGCCCGCGTGTTTTGTGTGTGTTTGTGTACAGGTAGAGACCTTGAGACAAGCTGATTACCCACCTAAGGAGTTCTACCGGATGTCTAAGATCTAGTAAAAACTGAGGTGAAACGGAGAGTTTCATGGAGGTAGGCCAAGGCAGAAATTGGGGCTGTAGCGCCTCATATGCGTAATTAAACATCAGTATGTTGAGATTGGAGTGGAAATGACCAATTGCACGTTTTGAAGGCTTGAGAGAAGAGAGAGAAACGGGCAGAAATTTTTTTATTCTAAAATTCTCAGGCAGTGTCGCCATGTCCAGAAAAAAAGTCACTTTCGAGAGAATTTTAGGTGTTTGTTTTGCAATTATACAGCAAAGAAGAGGAAGTTTGTCGGGATCATTAAAGTGCTAGGGCCGAATTTTTGTTTTAAAATTGAAATGTTACATTAAGGCAAAGTTTTGATGTCAAGATGAAATCTTGAAGTCAGTACTGGAGGGCTTTATGAGAAACATTCAAGTTAAAGTTAAATTTGGGCGTCAACTCAGCATTTTTTCTAGGACAGAGAAAGTCCATATAAGTTCTTGACTGATTTGGCAGGTATGAGGGCGTTCCATATGCCTATTGCCTTCTAGCTAGTAGTCCAGCCTTCAGATAGGCCAACTGCAAAGGTAGACCATCTACGTTAAATTTATTTTATATAAATTTCTGCAGATTTGCAAAACGGAGGATCGTTTCGTTTCTATTCCTTTGAATGAGGAACCAGCAAAAGCTCCTCGTACAGTTTTAGTCCTTCAAGTTTTAAACCGAAATATTTGTGATATATTTATATGTGACGTTGATGTACTTATATAATTTATATGAGAATTGCTGCTCATAAAATAACAAAAATCTATCGTATTCTGTGAGTTCCTTCTTGCCCATACTACATACTTCATTGAGGCCTAATACTATTTTAAACAGAATTTTTAAAATATGTTCAGAAAAAAGAAGTTATTGAAGGAAAGATAGAGGGGCGGATAGAAGTGACCAGAAGACGAGGAAGAAGACGTAAGAAGATGCTGGATGACCTTGGGGACAGCAGAGGATATTTTCATTTGAAGGAGAAAGCTCTATATCCCATAAAATGCAGGAACTGTTTTGGAAGAGACTGTGGACCTGTCGTCTTGACAGATTACTGATGAATAAATGAATGAATGAATGTTCAGAAAAATTTCAAGCTTCAAAGAAGACGTGAAAATCCTGGAAGGGGAAACTGGCAGCTTATCACATATGCTGTGTCTTCGGGAAGAGCAGCAGTCCTCATGAAGTGTAATACACTCAGTTTATTTATAAATTAATATGAAAAATATACATTATGTTCCATGCGGGAGAACTTAATAACGTTTTAATGTTAAATGTGATTTTATTGATTAAATACAATTAACAGGACAATGAACTTTCGGGATCCTTGAAAAGTAGGAGATTTTTTGAAGAGCTGAGCTACTACTAGCTACTCAAAAAGAAACGTATTCGTATTATTTGATTAAATATTTAGGGATTGCTTAATAACATCGCATAAAATGAGAAGCATAATTACTAATGAAAAATAAGTCATAATTTGGAAGAAGGCTATTCCGAGGAAATAAATATAGATGGAAAGGAGGAGGAAACACACTATGAGCGTCGGTCGTTGTGAGCGAAGTTCTTGCTGGGATTTCAAAAGGGGAACATTCCCAATAAAATTTCGCTCAATTTCAATCCATGGGTAATTATGAATGATATATGGGAAACTGTGTGTTGAGCACTGGTAGTGGTATGTTTTCAATTTCCCACAAAGAGAGACATGAGGCCCAGAAACTCCGGTCCTATTTCTATACAATCAATTTTAATAGTATCCCAAACCTACGCCTATATCTTCCAAGCTCCTCAGAACAAGAATATAAATTATAAAACACAATTACTTTTAATATTTTAAAAATTACATTCCCCCACACACATGTGGAAGTATGAACGTCACTGCCTTTATTTCACACTGTTGAGTCACTGTACAGAACCTGGATGGAATGTACGAGTATGCGTAATGGAGAGCTGACTGGCTATCTAATTGCCTGGTCTCATGTTCTATCTTTGAAACCACTGGACGGGTTTAGTCAATATGCTATCATAAGTTTCCATGGAAATTTTCCGATGCTTAGATTCTGTTTCATATTAGTACACTACAGGTTAAACCCTTATTTTGCAAGATAAAGAAAACAAATTTCCACTTTAATTTTAAAACTTGCTCATGACGCAAAATTTCAATATGAAACATGACAAAAATCATACATTTTTAAGTAGGATATTTTTAAATATTTCAGATTGTAAATAAAGGTAAATTTTCCCCTGCGCTTAACTAATTTAAACAGTACGCCATGTAGGCGTATTGGGGAGTGAATGTATAGAGCCATATTTTCTTGACCTCACGCCCCGGCCTCTTTAACCACAAGGAAAGGGCCTCCGGTACCCATTGGATAGGAGTCTTAGTGAGCCCCCCAAAAATTCTTGGTCTCACCGGGGCCCGCAGCTATACGAGCTGAACTACCCAGGCTCGATTTCAGAATGCAGTATATCTAAGTTTCTTGCTGTAAGGAAAGATCACTGACAATGTTTTTGAGAAAAGTTTGCTGAGGATACTATTGAGACACTGACATGAAGTCCGTTGAAATTTTATCGACTATTATCTACTTGCTCACACGATATACTGAAGTAATTCACGTTCTCTTCACGTTCGCTCAATATAGTTCGTTGAAATGAAAATTTGATTAAATACTCACTCTGCAAATCGGGAATATTACTAGAGTGTATTGAGATAAAGAGTATGATGACTAACAATATTATTTATACGATTATGATACCTAGAGACACCATACGGAGTTTCATTATTATTATTATGTATTTATTTATTTTGACTGCAAATAGTGTTTTACCCGGTAGCAGTAGTAATACAATAAGATAAAACACAATAAAGTATCACCCACTCTAGAAGAAAGCACAACGCAAAAAACTACACAACAATAAACAAAACTACACAAGAGTAAGGCTCTCATATCTAGAAGTGGCCGCAGTACAAGAGACTTAGTCCCATCCCAATAGCAAGAAAAAAAAAGGCTCACATACTACACACAATGACTACCATTGCAATACAATTACAATTACTCGTACAATACAAACACAATTCCCAACGCAATACCAATATAAATGCCTTTCTTTCACAAAAGGCGAAGAGTGCAACAATGAATGAAAATACTTTCCATATTATTTGACATTATCTCTTGAAGCAACTTTCCTGGTAACACACTTCCTGTACAAATTGAATACATTTATACTGTTTGGACTTCACGCTCGTCGAAGACACGTCACCATTAGCAAGAAGTATAACTACATGGGGAAACTAAGGTGCGCAAAAACACGGCACTCTTATTCAAACCAACACATGACCAGCCAGGTGAAGATCTCGTTCTGCTGTCATCCAGCAGCAACAACAGCTACCAAATTTACTGATATATATATTAGCATACCAAATTATACCACGATATGAAACACAGACAGCTTCTGAGAGACCAAAAAAAGCAACGACATTAAAAATCACAAGAAGAGAATTTTAAATTAATAAGAGATATTAATTATATTAATAATTATTGATTAATATATTAATCAGATATTGTTTATTCGTTTTAATTTAAAAATGAATTTAATTTTAACGTGATAAATTTTAAGCTTGCACAAGAACTACAGTTGCCATTATTACTATAAATGACATATATGACCTTCCCCCTAAAAATTATAAACATTGGCCAATATAGAGGAACAACCTCAGAAAAAGTAGAGTGCTAATATAAGAGGATCTACCTGATGATGGTCATTAACAGCCGTAACATGTAATGTGAATTTATTCAAATTTATACAAGATTTTTTTCTACTGAACGAATGATAAATAGCTCACATGCAATATGACGCTGAAATACAGTATTACTAACCTTTCCGCCTTTCTTATTCAACAGTTGGTGAATTACTGGTTCCTGTGGAAAACAACAAAACATATTTCAGTTTGAAATAAAATTCCGGATTGAAATGGTTGCCAGGTGTACGGTTCTGAGACTGTTAACAACTCATAGATCTCACTGCTAATTTGGATTCATTTACAGGTGCTCTACTGCTGAATGGATGAAGTCGTTCTTACGCTTTGAACTTGTGTTCTCGTGACCTGTCATGTCTCTCTCACATAAGAGAGAATCCTGCAAAAAGAATTACAGCACAGCAAGTTCCCTTCTAAACCACTGATCCTCTGATGAGGGAAGGGGGAACCGATGGAGTTACACAGTTTCAGTTCCCTCGTTTCGAGTCCTGGTCCTCGTGTTCTTTGTTCTTTTTTATATACATAAAGATAGAATTGAAATATAAGCTGGAACGCGGCCATTGTGATCGATAGACCACGTAAAAGCTGCCAATTGCACAGGCAGAAGTAATTCGCAGCAATATTTCTTCCCCCTGACATTTGTGGGATAGAGAAAGGAAAACTGGAGTGACTGGTCGATCGCCTGAGTTACACTAAGACAGAGAATATAGAGCTAAGTGGGTTTGCTTTTTTCCCCTTTTAGACTTCTCCCCGCTCCTTAAATCATTTTCGTTTGCGAAAGAAATACAGAGATTAGGTTTCAAATTGTTCTAGAATTAGAGAAAGTAAGAGAATGGTTTCCAAGTATTCTTTGTGTATTTCCTGAGAATACGTGTTCTAATTGTTAGAGAATGTAGTGGTTTTGCAAAAGAACATGGCTATGTGTGTTTCTGTTGGAAGGACTAAGAGTATGATCCTTTCTTTGTTTGAATTATTTATGTATGTATTTGCATATAGGAACATCTTATCAAATATTTCAATAAAATAAAATAAGCTTTAAAGAATGGAATCCCAGACATTTCCTGAATGGTAAATCGCCGTTTGGAATATCTACATCATAAAATATCTTTGGACATCTGTCACAAATGGCCATTGAATACTAAACTCGAGTTGCATTAGGAGATTGAATGTATTCTGTAATTAAATGGCATCTATTAAAATTGGTAGGTCTCAGTGCATACGTGCATGAATATGCATGTATCTACAGGTGCAAGGAAGGTTCAGCTTTCTGAGAATAAAAGCCCATATCATTATGACGAGTTTCTCTCGTATTGACCAAAAGGAATTGTTAGAAGAAGTAGTTGATGGATATAGAAAGGCCCAAAGCAACACTAGCATACATTTGTGAGGATTATTGCAACCCGTTTCTAGGCAACAGCTCAGTAAACATACTTCCGTGCAGGTACAATGACGTCACACTGCAACAGTACTATCACATGATTTGTTTTTTTAGTTGCCCGTACGGAGCTTATGTAACGAATACCTGTTTAAAGTTAAACTGACAGTCAGTCGCAACGTGACTTTGACTTCGACTCTGGTTAAGTCAGAGAATGCGTGGAGAGTGCAGGAGAGCTCAAGGCTATTGAGAGACTAGTGTAGAGTGTTTACAAGAGAAGTGAATAGAAGGCCTGATGTGTGTGTTATATATTTACAATAATCGTGAAAGTGTTACAATTATTTGTAGTTACAATTAGTGAAGATCCAATAAACCGATTTAGCAATCCAAACCTGCATTTGCTTACCCAAATACATGATATTATTAATGAACCTTGCCGTGACGAATGGGATTAAAGGAAGAAATCAGTAATTTAGTAGTTATTCACAAGCTAGTTAATAATATTGTGACGTGGATTGCACAACAGGAAGTAGGGGTCGCGTGACCTCTGCTTTTCCACGAGTGACGTCATGTACCCCCACTTCCCGTTGCGCCATCCCGTCACAATATGAACTATTTTAAGGAAAATGCAGAATTAGATTACACACCATAATAAAATTTCAGCTCCTTCGATGACACGAAATAATAAGATAATTTTATCTGACTCAGATATGTTGAACCCAAAATGGCATTCACATAATAACAACACGCACGTTATATTAGCTAGCCATTCACAGTGCCTGCGCGGTCTTCTTCAGCTCTAACACTGGTATCGTGGGTTACAATCCCGCTCGAGGCTTGGATGTCTTTATGTATTTACTCCCTGTTTGTCTTGTTCCTTGTGTAGGTAGCGGCTTGGCGACTGGTTGATCACCCGTCCAAGGAGTCCTACCAGCTGTATATAGTTTAAGAAGTTGAAAAAGCGGCTAAGGTTCACAAGGGCGGTAGAGCCATAGGGAGAGAGAGATTTTATTTGCTACCATTTTTTCGGATGAAAGGTAGTGAACATACATGTAACTTACTGTACGATTTGAAATGTAATTTAAGTTATTCGGAAATAAAATATAAATTTTTCACATCATGACTGGCAAAGTTAGGAGAAGACTAAGAAAAAATTAAAACTTTCGGTAGTGGATTAAAATTAAATGCACATAAATTGTGATATGATAACAAATACTTTGAAGATTTCAAAGCAGCATTTCATGATTAACTAAAATGTTGATGTTTTAAATTTATGTTGCGATAGATTTCTTTATGGCTCATGTTGAAATTTTTGTACGGTTTTACAAACCAACTTTCTACACTATTACTGTACGCACTCCTTGAACTAGGAGATCAGTTTCGTCGAGAAATGAGCACTAGATAAATCCACGTTGGACAAGTTTAATATTGCGACCTGCTGCCTGAAAGCCGGACTATAGGACATCCATTGCTGCGCAACGGACCATGAGAAAGCATGCTACCTAGGAAATCGCTTGAAGAACACGAGAACCTAACACTGGGTTTCCACCACTACAAATAGGCTAGCAATATCTAAGCAACGAATTGTTTGAGGCAGTAAAAATATATTCGCTCGGCAACAAGTGATATGTTTGCATAGCAGTGGGCAAAAATGAACCCTTCGACAAGGTGTTCCTTATTCAGCCCGAGTGCAGGATATAACAATCCAACTTCGTCAAGGGACCAGTCAGTTCGTATCCGACTAGAGCAGGAGTCAGTGCAGCTTCGAAGAACGTAGAGTCAAGACGCTCCACCAAGATTATCGGTGCACGTGTAACAGCGAAGAGGAAACGTCTGAAGGTGTTATACGTGGGAGTGACTGTATTAATGAGTGTAAAGAATAATCATTTAAAAACCATATTCGTTCAAATCTGAGACCCACACAATTTCTTGTCGCCTTGCCAAGGAAACACGCGACAACAATGGGCTGAATGCGGATGCGTCAACGCCATTATACAAATTTTCCCATTAGTGTTGGGATCAATAAATTTTTTACATAAAAAAACGAATATCTCTACCTATTCTCTATCGGCCTACAAAATGATAACAACAACAACAAACACAATAAGACGATAAATATGTTGACTTCTAAGGTGAGGTAAAAGATAAAGTTGTTCCTGTCCTTAACTGATTAACCACTAAGCCATGAAAGCATATGGGGGATTGGATGTGTAGATCCACAGTTTCTTCGCCACGGCACTAGTTGGAGGTGAGTGGTCAGCTCCACGTCCCGGCTGCTTTACCCGTGGGAAGAGCCTCCGGACCCGTTGGATACGAGGTTAATATTTTGACTTTTATATGAAATAAATGAAAGAGGTCTGCGATATATTAAAAGTTTCACTTAATTGTAGGTTGGGCACATATGAATGATAATGGGGCTCATGTTGGTGACAATTATTGTCATTTGGAAACAAACGAACTCATAGCCAACGCACTCACACACTTATGTATATATCCCATAAAACACAACAAAGTTTTCACGTGGGAATTCTCTTCAGGCTGTGCTCCACTCGGCGGAACTAGCGCAGGTTCTTCTCCTATTTCGTCACACTTCCTGGACCAATTATCCCACCAATATCTCAAATATAATAAGTCCAGACCAGACAGGAGCCGATCACAGTGGCCGCGCATTCTAAGGCATGAACAGTCTTCGACCGCTAGCACACTGGGATCATGGGTTCCAATCCCACTTGAGGCATGGATATCTGTGTGCGTTTATTCTATGTTTGTGCTGCTCTGTGCGCAGGTAGCAGCCTTGCGACCGGCTGATCCCTCATCCAAGGAGTCCTACCGACTTTGAAAAATTAAGAGAATGAAAAAGCTGCCGAGGCCTAATAAATAGCTGTGGAGCCATAGAGAGAGAGAGAGAGAGAGAGAGATCCCGACCATTACTCACATTATCACAACCTCCGCTCTCAGTTTTGGAGTTAACCTCTGACCATGCATTTTGCTGGTCTCAAAGAAAGTGTCTTCAAATTAATTCTATTGCTGATAAGTTTGAGTTCTCTGCAGATCTGTGTAAGGGTCTTAGAAAATCGAGCCACTGCGTTATTCAATGACCCGTCACTGGAAGAATTCTTCTCATGCACTTAAATCGCATTTTACGGGCATTTCAATCTGCTTGCCTGCGGAATGGAGGTTGGTGCTATATCACCGCCATTATTCCCGATCAGAATGGCGGTTGAGTCGTTTGAGAAGGGGGAGTACAAGGGAAAAATGGATTTAGGTAGGGGAGTATACATGAGTACGTAGTTGGGGTGGGAAATTGTATGTACGCGAAACCACTTCAACTCTGGCGCTGCGGCAAATGCTGCGTAATTGGTTACTTTGAAGTAAGACCGTAATGCACTTGGAAACAAAATATTCACAAAAAAATTACTCTAAGATAGACGGGATAAGTTTAAAACCTTGTAATAAAGAAAGTCATAACTCATAGAAGTAACCTTATGTTTTTAGGATGGTGAAATGGAGGAGGCTGTGGGGTTGGTCCCAAAATATAGGTAAGATGACTGACAAACAAAACACACACAGACAGGTTCTTGTAAAACAAATATTTCCCGGATCGAGAAGATGTGAGAATAACAATGCTATTACTCTTAGAGGAATACACGTAGAGTTAGAATGAGATGAGAATGCAATTATCCTCGGATCAATTCCATGGGAAAGTACAGGCATTGACGGTTTTAAACCTACAATTCTACCCCATTATCATAATTGGTTAATTGCATACATAGATAGGAACCGATGTGTTTATGAGAAATACTGGCCGAGAAGCCAGAAATTACACAATTATGCTATAATCAGCGTTATATATTTCTCTTATACTGCCATGAAGGATATATTATTCATTAAATTACAACTAACCGCTGGTATATTGTACCTGTATGTCACAATATACGAGTTTAAAGAACATCTCATTATTACACATTATATTTTATAGGTGGTTTCTGTACATCCATATAAAAATAAGAGGGCATATTCATGCCCTGGAGGTTTTGCTGAAAATGTTATAATCGTTAGGGATCTTGTGCTCCTACAGTTTAGCTATCTATCTATATATCTAGCAATGGTTCTAAAGCCCTTTGTTGTTGCTTGGACGCTTTTTCAATAACTTGATCTTTTACACCGTCGGTAGGATTCCTTGGACTAGGGATCAGCCTTTCGCAAGGCAGCTACCTGCACACAGGACAGCACGAAAACAGAATAGACGCGCACAGAGATCCATGTTTCAAGTGGGATTCGAACTCACGATCTCAATATTTGAGCGGGCGAAGACAGTACATGCCCTAGACAGCGCGGCCACTGTGATAGGCGCTCCTACCTTCACGATCTGCAGAACAGACATTCCGAGAGCATTTTGTTTGTGTCACGTGGTAATCCCAGCAATCCATTTGACTTCGAACTTTGTGTTGATATTTACACTGTCTCACAGTTGTACTCTGATTTCGTAGTGCTGTAACTTACGGAAATAAACATTAATACCTATTACATTTAAAGTCACTCTAAAGCAACCAGAACTAGAGAAAGGACGTTACATGCAGGTCCAGCAGGGAAAGTTGGTGTACGCTTATTGAATTAAGGTACGAGGTACCTTAAGGTACGTATATGAGGGCATATCTTGTGCTAGAAGAGTTCAAGGAAATTATGCAGCGGATACAGAAGAACAATCAAAATTACAGCACTTGAGCCCATCTTAACGGAGTACTTAATAAATCCTTTCATACTGTCTGTGTGTCTGTATGTGTACCCTCCTCTCGTTGCTAGGCAAAGGCTCGATACTTTCATTGCTAGGCAACGGCTAGGTAAACACGTTCCCGCGGAAAGGAATACAGCATTAGAAGAATTGTTGAACGAGTATGTCTGTGGGTCTGCGTATCCCCTTATAGTTGCTAGGTATCAACCCTGTTAAGACGTTCCCACGGCAAGGAATACAAACGGCAATAGAAGAACTGTTGGACGAGTGTGTCTGTGTGTGGCAAGTAGGCGATTAATTGTTTGAAGAATTTATTATTTTTTATTTATGGTTTATGTGAAGACACTTTCGTTGTGTCAGACTATATGGCGTCGACTGACCTACACGTAATGATTATGGTATGATGAATGAAGGAATAGTTCCTGGCCAAATTTGAGGTATTATCCCTAAATATTCAGGAGGAGATGAGGAAGAACACAAAAATCCTTAGAATATCCGATCTCCGAAACGGTAATTGAAACAGGATTTTCCTGTTAGAAAGTAGGAGTGCCTGACAGCTATGTTTATTCCTTCCAACGTATCGTTGTCAGCCCGCCAAACAGTAACAAAAATACCATGAACAGTTATCTAATAAAATTAGAAGACTGGATATTTATTCTGAAGGACAGGGTCAAGCAATTGCGTGTAAGCGTTGCTATGCAACAATAACTTACGATGCAACAGAAGTTCATAGACGTGGTGAAACCTGTTCTTTTCTGCTTCTTCCTTCATTTGTCTTCATTCTCTAACTTTTTCTTTTTATTAATTCCTTTACTTATTCATTTTATTATAATTTTTGTATATGCAAATTATATTTATTTCTATTATCCCCACCCGAAAATAAAAAACAATAGACTTCACATAACGTCTCACGTTTCTTATTTGTTATTAAGAATAAGCAGTAGTTGACTGAGATTGTTCTATTCACAGAAATCTCATCTTTAATATTGTTCCATTCCTTAAATTTTCTAATATAATAATTAAATCGTAAAATCAACCTCAGAAGAAAAAGTACCAGAATTAGTTATTTTCCGTATAGTCTACTTATCAAGAGCATATGAACTCAGTCTCTAGGAATATTACACAAAATGTGAAATGTCTTGTCTCTTCTTACAAAAATTTATTATTTATTCTTACACAGTCTAATATCCCATTCGGCCGATCACAGTGGCCGTACGGTCTGGGGCATGAACTGCCTTCGTTCGCTCGAAAATTGTGATCGTGGGTTCGAACCCTACTCAAGGCATGGATGTCTATACTATGTGCATTTATTTTGCGTTTGTGTTGCTCTCTGTGTGGGTAGAGGCCTACTGACGGGCTGATCCCCATCCAAGCATCCGTACTGACTATGTATAAAATTAAGATACTGGCAAAGGGGCCAAAGTCCAACAAAGGGCTGTAGAGTCATATTTTTTCGTGGCAGGAAGGGAGATGCAAATAATTTTCATTGTGAATCTTGGTCTTGTTGTGGAGCTGTCCTTTTTAACCTCTGACAGTGGATGGGTATGAGAAGCTAGCGTCACCTGCTGTGGCCGTTTTTCCTCATGGAAAGATCCCCCCTATGATACGGATGAGTGACCGCAGATTCGGCCTCTCTGCGGTAGTGAGGAAACAAATGTCGGCCCTCACTGCAAATCGAACTGCAGTACTTCAATCGCCCAGCCAGAAGCCTAGGCACTGACCGACTGGCTAATCAGAAGCTGTGGCAATACTTAATCTAAATGTATCTATTAGATTTATTTATATCGTTTTGCAATGAAGATAATTACAATGATCCATGCAGCATGGCTGAGATTGCATCGAGGGAATTACAAACGAATAAAGAGCAAAGTACTGAACGGTACCAAATTTTATGCAGAAGAAACGCAGCCTTCTGGCATAAGGTCTGAAATAAAACTTGAACCGGTAATAGATGCATTAATAACATTTTAATTAAAAATGTTACAGCTTACAGTTGAGTGTATAGTTATACGAACCAAGGTTTTAACTCCTTAAGGGCTGACTATCTTCTAAAATCTTACATCATAAGAAACATATTGTCACGTGTAGGTTGGTACGCGTGCCGAGAATGACGGGTTCTAGTTGGGATGATTGGATTTATTGGCACTTCGGTTACAGTCTCTCTCTGAATCACACTTAATACAGGAAACAGCGCAATCGCTGATTCACACAGTTTACAGTCACCGCCGCACAAGCACTAGGATTCCCTGTTTGCACTATTCGCCTCCTTGCAACGGAAGAAGCTATCATTTTCAACGGGGGGCACGCGGTAGCGTAGTTGGTTGAGACGCTATGCTACAAGCCGGAAGGTCGCGGGTTCAAGTCCCGATGAGGTCATTGGATTCTTTTTTTCAATTCACCTAATCTTTTCAGTTGTACTGTGGTCCTGGGGTCGACTCAGCCTCTAACAGAAATGGGTACCAGGAATCTTCTTGGAATATTCTTTGGGGTAAAGGGCGGCCGGCGCGTAAGGCTGACAACCTTACCGCCATCTATGAGCCGACTGTCTAGAAAATGTGGGAACCTCAAAGTCTCACAACTCTATGGGCATCCACGGTATTTTACAGGGATACCCTTACTTTATTTTTTACTTTTTTATCACTTCAAATCACTATTAATTCTTATTGTCTGCAATCACTCTATACTCCTCTGTTATAATCTCTACCCAATCTTAACATTTCATGCTCCATTCTCTTTCTTGTACTCGCAACGCTTCAACCCTCCTGGACTCTCGATTAACTGAAGTCAAAGTCAAAGTCAAAGTCACATTGCGACTGACGGCCAGTCANGAACCCTCCTGGACTCTCCATTAACTGAAGCTTAAACAGGCCTTCGTTATATAGGCGCTGCACGAACACCACAGAAAACAAGTTATGTGATTCCTAGTATTATTGGTATGTGACATTACTCCACCTGCGCGAACAGTTGCGTAGCAACTTCTTGCTAACCTTGTTTCAATGTAGCGTGCGTGTATCGTAGGGTTATCTGTCCGTTAACTAGCAACGCTCTGGCCATCCACGTTACAATATTACTTCTCCGATACAAAGACAAATCTGTTAATACTGTTTAGTTAAACAGTCGCTCTTTATTGTGAGAACCACGCGAAACGCACGTTGTGGGCAGAATGCATATCTTTTTACTTAAATTAGATTATACACATGGAACCACTGATTCTGAAAGAATTAATTTGTTTTATAATGATTTTTAAGCTCGTAGATTAGCAGTTGTGTTATAATTATATGTAGTTATGGGTTATTAGAATCAAAAAAGTCCCTTTAGTAATCCAGACAATAAAACGTGACAATATGTGGCTGAGAGGTTGGGTTAATGAACGATAATGAAGGTGACACACTAAGCTATTACCGTGATGAAATAAATTAAACGGCTGACCGTCATCCGATCTGTAGCAAATATGAAAGCATATTAAGTTGATCTGTCGTAACACCCGCAATGGTGAACGTAAATCTGGTAGCACTGTACGCTGTTAGAAAATTAAAAAGTTCTTGTAGCTTCTG
Source organism: Cryptotermes secundus (assembly GCF_002891405.2). Lineage (NCBI taxonomy): Eukaryota > Metazoa > Arthropoda > Insecta > Blattodea > Kalotermitidae > Cryptotermes > Cryptotermes secundus. The sequence goes on from NW_019738352.1 coordinate 652,093, forward strand.
CATGAAGGCCTCTCTGGAACTTACTTCTCGCTTCAGGAGGGCTGTCGCGAGTCCACTGCATTCGATCCCCTCTCGCAGTCACGCTCTTCAGTGTGACGCCTGTCTACAGTAGAATCAAGGATCCTATTCTCTTGCTTCATGGAGGGGGTCTAGGTAAGGGAATAAATAAAACGGTATAAAACGATGAAAATTCCCAGTGTCATATATGTTCAGCGTCAAGGGAACATGGATTAAGAGGAACAAAATTAGTAATAAAACTGAAGCAGCGGAAATTAAATGTTTCCTAAGTGACATCGAATGTACAAAATTAGACAAAATTAAAAAACGAAGATATGAAGAAGAAGTTAATATATATTATGCAAAATGAGAATGTCAGTGATTAAAAAATAAATGATTGTCCCATTTGAACGAAACAGAGAATGGGAGATTCTTAAATTTTCACTCTTCACAAATCGCAAGGAAATAGGAAGATAATAATAATAATGGATTTATATCAGTGCAGGTTTCTCTGCAATTCATGGACTTACGCACTTACTTCGCCACGCCACAGCTCAAGCGGTTAGTTTCTGGTTTCCCGTCGTGGCGGCCCGGGTTCGATCCCGGGTCTGGTCAAGTGTGATTTGTGGTGGACAAAGTGGCGCTGGGGCAGGTTTTCTCCGAGTATTTCGGTTTTCCCTGCCAATCTTCATTCCACCAATTGCTCCACAATCACCCTCACCTATCATCTGGAGCTAGTACAATAGGCCAGAAGTGGCCGCAGTACAAGGGACTTAGTCCCACCCCACTAGCAATAAAATAAATGCTTACTTACGGAGCTGAGCCCTTCTTGAGAAACCGCCAATTGTGCAGCTACTGAAGGATTTCCCAGCATTTTATGGAATTCAAAGATTCATTGCCGTCTCCAGAAGAGCACCCCACTGGCCCCTATCTTGAACCAGATCAATCCAATCCATACCGTCCCATTCTATCTCTTCTAAGATCTATTTTAATATTTTCCACCCATTTACGACTTGATTTTTCCATTGGTCTCTTTCCTTCTGGTTTTCCCACCAATATCCCATACATATTCCTCTTCTCCCCATTCCTGCTATATGCCCTACTCACCCCATTCTCCTTGACTTGATAATTCTAATTATTCTTGGAGAAGAGTACAAGTTATGAAGCTCCTTATTATGAATTTTTTTCCAACCTCCTGTCACTTCATCCCTCTTCGGTACAAATATTCTCCTCAACACCCTGTTCTCAAACACCCTCAGTCTATGTTCCTCCCTTAATATCAGAGATCAAGTTTCACACCCATACAGAACAATAGGCAAAATTGTTGTAATAGATGGACTACAAAATGAAAATAAGAAAATATGTAGGACCAATTTTTAAGCGTTTATTGTAGTTGTAACAATCTAGAAATTTATTTGTGAAGGCTCAGTTTGGATGCAGTTTTACTGGCAGAAACGAAATGCAGTAGAACGCCGATTATCCGAATTGCCGACTAACTGAATGACGGAAACTAGGGAACCGAGAGGATAGTAAATGTTTCCCTATCTGAAGAAGTTTTTGAAATCACAGCGCTTCAACAGAAAAAAGGAGTTGATGGAAGATAACAAGACGTGGCCGAACTCACAGGCGGCAGACATTTTTGACACAGACATACAAAAACTTATTCCTCGAAATAAGTACCTAATCCCGGAGGTGACTATGTTGAAAAGTAGCTCAGGTATGTACGTATTTTTGTATAATTTTTTTTTCATTGCTTGTATTGTTAACAGCTCATCGCAGGTTACTTTCCAAATAGCCCTCGTACTATATGTAGTCCTGAAGATTTGTGACGTGGTCTGGTGTCACAATATGAGGATGATCTCCGACACTGCTCATACTATGAAGTAAAGGCTGTATGAACATCGTTCTGAGTGCTAAATGGACCGTTTTCGGTGCCTCCTCATTTGTCCTGCAAGAAGGATCTCCCTTACGAGGTTTTCTTCTCTTTTCTCATTTCTTTCCTGTAGACGAAGGGTTCGTCATCTTGATGTTGCAGCTATTGCCTCGGCTGAATAATATCTAGTGTTCACGGCTTATTCCTTTTGGTTCCTGGAAACGCAACCCTCACCATCGTTAAGGACGGCTGCAGTGCCTATCTTTTTTAAAACCTGCAGCATTGTAATGGAAATTGTTAGTTAGCTGCCTTCGCGATTCATGACTAGAAACGCAATCATGAGTTAGTTGTGAGATAGTAGCCAGCCGATGACTTGAGCATGGAAGCTGAAGAATCTCCATTTTTAGTAACCGTTGCAAAGCAAAGGATAGTCAAGGCAAACCTAGAAGTCTCTATGTCTGCAACAGTTACACTGATCTATAGAGTGTATAGATCCTTGAAACGGTTATGGTTACCTGTACTTACGGTTTATACATTTTGAATGATCCAATTATAATCCATAACCCGTGTCTAGTCAATAATATGTGACAACACTATAACTTATCAGCATATTCCAATTTTAGTTAAAACCTGAAAAGAATATTGTGTTCTTTACATCTGTACCGTCATACCTTTCTGCTAGCATGGAAACTGGAACTCACTAAAAAGTTACCGAAGCAAACATTTTTCAAAAAGACATTGTAGAGAGAAATAAAACTTAATTTATGTCCATTACATTTTTCTATAAGTCTTCCAGCTTTTGCGTTAATTAAACAGAAGTGACCAGATGCGGAAAAATCGTGCAAACATTTTCTGAAGTGTTATTAATTGCTTCCGAGATAAGAGAACATGAATGTATGGTAAAAGTGATTAATCAATTTCCGATTCTGTGGCGAATAGTTTAGTCTCTCTGAGTAAAGCCTAGCAGTAACTACAGGAACTTGGCCACAGTGTCACTAAATTAAATTACTATGTAAATCGAGACACTTCTCAGAGCTTCAAAATATAAACCAACCACAACCGATCCCACTTACCCCAATTGCAACGAAGAAACGTAATTTAATTCCGAATACATGCAGCTGGGGGCGCCTGGATACAAGGCTTATTTTGCATGAATTCACGGGTCGAATTAACTCATTCTCAGCAGACATTTTAAAGTGGGACGTTATGTGATACTCCCTAGACAATGTTTATGCGTTCTCTTGTTTCAAGGATGTATTTTGAAGAGGGATTAGGGCTTCGTTTATCTCCCCCACTATCTGATTACACTTACAACTAACTTACTGCAAACAGCTACGTGCCAAGTCGGAATTCACTGTCTGATCAGGACTGTCATAAGATTCAGGAAGCTGTAGTAAGTTAGTATACAGCAATGGCAGAATGGTGATCAGTAGAAGAAAATTAGAACAAACCCGGAAATAAATGAGCTTCATTGCAACTTCATCCACCGCCAATCATACATTAATAACACCGTCTGAACGGGAGCCTACACCACAAGAAACCAGCACGTAATCCCCTGTGCTACAGCAGGCCGACTAAATGTATGTAAAAAACTGAAATGAAATAAAGTTTCTAACGCTCTAACAGCAGAACCCAATTAGGCTACTATTGTTTCTGCTGGTGAAGTTTAACAAATGCTCTTATAATTCTTAAGGATTCGAGTATAAAGATAAAGCATTAAGAATGGTGTTTCCTGCTCTGTAAAGTCATGCAATCGTGAAGATGGTTACCAGTGTTTCACAGCCTGAGTGTTCTGTCTTGAGGCTAAATAAAATATATAATTTCTTAGAGTGAAGATGAAGTCAACAGGTTCCTCTAAAATTCTGCTGACAACAAATTAGACTGCAAGGCGCCACGTACAATAAAACTGGAGACCAAAATGTTATCGCCGTGACAAAATCAGTCTCAAGAAGATAAAACGTTGTCATAGGAAGGGTTAAAATTTCTTTCATTTTAAATTCTTTGTAATGTTTCCAAATCATTGCTCATGACCCAGGAGACAGTATTTTAGCAGCCGATTGTGAAGAAAAGGTTATGTAAGAGTTGAGGTTTACACAGCGCTGACTATAAATAATTCCGTCTTTTGGGATGTGGCGCTCCTCCGAAACATCGGTTCACATAAGATCTATACGGCGCCACATCCAAGAGGACGGCATTCTTCAAGAAATGATACTTCACCTACTTCATGTGAAGGACTTTTGGGTTCTGATCTCATAAGTCTCATAGATCTGTACCAACATTAAAGTTAAGCTATCCCCGTACCAGGCCATGAAGGCCCATAGGGTCGTGAGACGTTGAGGGTCCCACATTATTTAGACAATCGGCTCAAAGATGGCGGTAAAGTTGTGAGCCTTACGCGCCGGCCGCGCTTTACTCCCCAGGACAATTATTTAATTAATTCCTGGTACTCATTTCTGTTAGAGGCTGAGTAAACCCCAAGGCCTAGTGCATTTAGAAGGAATATTCTTTATAGTGACCATAAAGATGAAGAGACCATGTTATTCACTTCCAAGACTGTACGGTTTCACAACGCAGAAGGCCACAGTCTGAATATTAACTCCTCTACTTCACAGAGTTGCTCATGATAATGTTTTATCGTCTGATGAGGGGTTGTGCAGAAGGCAGCCGGTTACTGCTTCATCACGTTATGATGGATCCGACATGGCCGCCCGAAGCGTCGTCAGTTTGCTGACAAGGAACAAAGCTCCGTGCACAAACGCGGCCGATAAATATTCCCATGATTCAACTTCTTCGTCAATGAAAATATTATTAGACTCTGGGCCCATCCCCAAAACTTAATATCTCCAGGAAGATAAAGACTAAAATTGTAAATAGAGCAAGATTTGACATTTTCCTTTCCACCAACGAGATATCTCACTTAAAACATTAACTCTTACTTTTCAAATTCATTTGAAATTTGAGACAACGTAGGTAAGAAAATCCTGTAATCATTAATCAATTACATAATTCTGACTTTTCAATAGTGGAATAGGCTGGAATGAATTCATCAAACAAATTTTTAAGTAAACAGTGCAGGATATAACAAAATAGCACAAAAATTTCATTGTACTCACTTCCGTTTTTTAATTATATCTATAGAAAAATGTATAAGTTTTAATGAAATGTATATATGTACATGTATACAGGGATAACTAAGCCCTTATTGCTACGGGCTAGAGGATGGATGACCTGGGATCAGTTCCGGGTATGCGCAGTAGATTCTTTGTTTTTTCAAATCTTCCAGACAGGTTCTCGGGCCTACAAAGCCTCATATACAATTACTATCGAGGTTCTTTCCCTGGGGATAAAGCGGCAGGGGTGTTGAAGCTGAACACTCAGCCCCCGCTAGTGACGAAATAAAGAACGGTGAAATTATAATTCTACTCCCTCGTACGTCTGTATGATGTGGCGTTAAGTTCCTTTTACAGTGTATACACGAACTATTCGTTCACGTCAGAGGATCATTGCTTTGTTTATAATGAGCGTTTAGAAGCTTTGATAATCTTCGATTATGTTTGGAAGGTCATTTCGGTTTCTGAATAGAAAACATCAGAAATATAGGGATAGCGTAAAAATTCTCATACATTGAACCTGCTTCGGTTTAAATTAATATAGAAAATAATTTATTTAGTATTTTTGTGGTATTCATACGAGTATTTTCGCCTAATTAGTTCACTTAATGAGTTTACTCAGATCTTCTCAAGGATAATAAAATAATATTTCCGCACTTTTTAGACCTTCAACACACAGTTGAAAAACAAAAATTGAGGGAAAGTTTTGAAGATCCCTCGTACTAAATTACTGGAACATACAGTATCTTCCAGGTACGCTGTTTAGAGCCCAATTCTACTTTTGAGAAAGAGAACTTAGGTCTGGTTTAAGCTGGCACCTTGATACCTCTGGCTATTGACGTTACGAGGAGGAGGAGGAGGAGCATTTCATGTCACATAACGCCGTATACGAGTCGAGCTGCAACGACACAGCATCTCATTGTAGCTGATCCTATTTCGTTCTCAGTAACACATTTTGCAGAGAAAAGCTTCAGTAACGTTTCTCAGAAACCAGAATCACGTAAGTCCCCATCAGAAACTTTATACAAGTGGAAACAAAGCAGATCTTCAGAATGACATTCGAGTTGTTTCTGTTTTGTGAGCTCAGTACAGAAATATTGAACTATAAACCTTACAGGAAACTTAAACTTTTCCACATATTTACTACGCAGAATCTGCAATAAATATATATGTTCAGTAAGTACTGGCTCGTGATTGAGTTATGCCCAGTGGCGTAACTCTTATACTCGTTTCTTTTTGTTCACTTAGATATTATTTTAATTCTTGTATTGGGATTTTACTCAGGTCTGTCTGGTAGCGTTTCGCTGTTGTCTAGTAGACTCACTGTTAATGCATTAGTGTGGTTTTCTAATTTTCTTAAATATATAGTATTTCAGTTTTTTATGTCATTGAGCACTGTGTTCATTTGTGGATCTTCACGGATCCTGTGGTTGTTTATGTACCAAGGTGAGCTCAGAATGGATAGGAGAGTCTTGTATTGAAAGCTCTGAAAGATATATAACTTAAGAAGGCTTATGAACTGTTACACGAAATTTTTAAAGTTTAGCGCCAGAATATTCATGTACATTATGACCAACTTCTCGTGGTTTACTTTGACACGCTCCCATTTTCCAGAACATGTATAGTGTTGTATGGCTGTGTGATGAATGAATGATGAATGAATTGCGTTGAAATTATTGTCATTATTAAAAATATCTATGGATGGGTGCATTTCCTGCAGTAATGTACATCATTAGAATCCCGAGAGAACATAGAGCAGCCTCTTTCCACAGGCTTCCCAAGTCATCACTCACAAATATTTCCCCCATCAAAAGCTGTATATCTGTAACGTATAGAGTTCAAGAAATAATCGATGAAACGATCCAGCTCTCTCATGAGATCACAGTCTCTCTCTGTTCTCCGATCCCTTGAGATTATAAGACAGCCACAGGTTGCACCGCAAGACCTGAATCTCAGCGCTACCGAGAATTTGCATGAGACTCCGGAACTACATGGACCAAGATGCTTTTGGAGGGAATCAAGAAATTCATCATCTTTCAAGGGACCTAAGGATTCATTACCGTTTTTGCAAGTGACGGTCAATGGCTATCTTCTTGAGACAGTTCATAAACAACATGGTGATTTTTTTTCATTTTTCAATCTAAATTTACATCTCCCAAGTTGTATTTACCCTTCGAGTTTTTCAATTAAAATTTGTAAGAATTGTAAAATTCCTCAATTATAAGTTATTCTATTATTTGCATGGAAAAGGCTGAAACTGTTCAATTCTGTGAGATTACACAGAATTACTGGGGGTTTAAACTTTTCCCATCGTCCGGAATTTTAGGTAATAGAGGACACAAATATTCCGGAAAATAGAGAAAGTCCAAAGTGCCAGTAATTCTGTGTGTCATCCACCGTTGTCAGAACCCTTTAGAATCTATCTGCGAGATTAGTGAGATGAAATTAGTACGTTTCTTTATAATACTTGAGGTTCCCACGGCGGTGGTTACAAAGACTCCTGTGTTGTGGGTTATAACGGCATGTAGTCCGTCAAAGTTCAACCGACGTTTCAGGGGAACATATCGCCTCTATATTTGGTGTCGAATAACAAACCGAAGAAGAAACCGACAAGAATCCAGTAGCACGTCTCTGCTTTGGGACGACATTTTCCTCCGAAACATCTGTTGATTTTCAGCGGACTATTGTTTTATATATCAAAAGATAGAACTGTACTTAATTATTTTGTGTTCCATGTTCATCAATAAAATATACAGTGCGCCTCTGGTATAGAAAGAAACAAAGAAGCAAATAACGTTAGTTTCTCTGCCGTTAGTCTGTTTGTGTAGCAACACGAATGTGTCAGTCGCAACTTTTAGTCGACTCGAAGTCGTTTCCTGCTGGGGATCTCTTGAGATTTGTCAAGCGAGAGACTGCCGTTCCAATCAGGTCTAGTACCCACACAGCCGTGAACACAAGACCCGGTCTGTTATCTGCATCGTTCAGGAAATTAAAAGGATCACTGACCAACCAAAAGAGCAGTACATCTAGAGCGAGATCAGCGGTTATCTGTGAAAGCGAATCTCTGGATATCATTCCACTTCAGTGGCATTAATCTCAAGAGAATCAAACTCCTAGCAAATAACTAGATTGTCGACGTTAATGCGTACATTACTACATGCTCTATTTCTTAATTGGAATATCTGTTTCACCTTCGTCACTGCCAGACATGAAGAAACTGTCAGTCTATCGTTGAAAGGGGGAGTTACTTCTTATCAAGCTGATACAATAAACCCTTAATTTTAAAATTATATTTCCTCTCGCTTCGGATTATATGAACTGAGAGCGGGGGTTTTCTCAGTCCCTCCACGTAAATATTCGTGTAATATTCTAATATAGAAAACAACATAATTTTTCCTCAAGTCCCTTCTAAATCGCCGTTAAAACAATGTCAGTAAAGAAACCGATAAATATTTAGCTGAACTTAAATTACAGATTTGTTCGTTTCGGTCAGCTGTAGTCCATACTCGCTATCAAGACAAATTGAGAGTTAAAACAACTCTAAACGCTACGTAACTATAAAAGTAGTCGAAGGAGGACACAAAGAGTTAATAAATTGTGTTACGTTACTTTAAGTTGATCACGATTCATGGGTGACTATATACAGGATATGCCGGTCACGGTGGCCGAGCGGTCTAAGGCATGCACTGTCTTCGCACGCTCGGAAGCCGGGATCGTAGGTTCGAATCCCACTCAGGGCATGGCTGTTTGTGTGCGTTTTTCTGTGTTTGTCTACAGGTAGAGGCCTTGCGACGAGCTGATCACTCGCCCAAGGAGTCCTACCGTATGTGTAAGATTTAGAAAAACCGAAGTGAACGGAGTTCATGGAGGTAGGCCTAGGCCCACTGGGGCTGCAGTGCCAAGGGAGGGAAATATACGGGATGTGGATAGCTGAATGGATTTATTGAACACTCATACTCACCACTCGGAACAACAAGCCCTTACAGCGCTATTGCTAATCTTCACACCTTACAAATTACCACAGCACCAGGTAAACCTTTTCCCAGCCTGCTGTGCCTTCATCGGCAAATACCTGGCAACGGCTTCTGATAGTGGAGATTCTTAGGCTTCACGCGCTCAGGTTCTATCTTCACAGCCTCCCGTGCAGAACTCAACTCTCAACTGACTGACTTCTAGGCTGGCGGCCATTTCACACCAACCCCTAGTCTTCCCTTCACAGGCTGACTTTCAACTGACAAATCACTGGGTCTTCACCAAATTGTCTACAGCATAACTCCTCGGCATGAACCACGTAGAAAACACTTCTGTCTCCATTGTTGTAGTTCAACTGTTGCAGCTGCCTAGAAACGGGTTGCATAACACTGTTTCCAAAAGTAACTCTATTGGCGTGTTATAGCGGTCTTCCATAGCAACTGCTGTTGTCTAATTGTTTGTTTCGAGGTGTCTGCCTATCAGTGGGTCTATACGCCACAATATGTTTAAGATAATGTAGGTATAACCATATAACGCGCGACTAAAGCAATCTAAACGGTTCCATTGTGCAGTATTTCTTAAATATACGATTTAGTAGCAAGCTTCAATTTAGCCTAGTTATGTCAGGTAGCCTCCTCCTTTCAAATTCTTCGAATAATATTCTATACACAACTTTCACCCGTGCCATGCAGGAGGGATGTTCCAATCCCATGATATTTGTTTAGGGTTGATTGGGGATAAGGTGGTGTGGGACAGTACATTTGGTACGTGTCACTAGTAGAAGCATTTTAATAGCCCTAGAATGCACATCGGCATGGAGCAGTCTGTGGAATAAAAACTGCAACGGAAATCGAAGTACTAAAGAACTTGATACAATGCTACTTCATCCACCACAAATTCCACATGAACTAACATAGGACCGAACACAGGTCAGGTGGGAAGCTGGCAGCTAACCTTCTTCCTCTTTAGTGTTCCTGACAATATACGGAGTAGAAAACAAATTTTCGAATCTTCTTAGAAATCTCTCCATTCCTTGGTTATTTTTACTTTCTAATGTACAAACATTTACTTCTGCATCCTATTGTGAAGCACAATAAGCCTATATTGCTGACAGGTTGGTCCAGAATAATGTTACCATTTTTGTGTGTGATTCATCCTTTACTAATAGCAAGTTAATGGCAGTTAATCCGGACGATCCTAGTACTTGAATCATGCGAACGCAGTGAATCGTTTGAATTAATCAGAATATTTCTAGTGTATGAAGCTATCGAGTAGCCGTTATATCCGTCTTTTACTGGTTTTGAAGGATCCTTTGCCTCAACGAAAGTCTAATAATCCCAAATATTGCGATATTGAGTCCGTGCAATGTTGCTTTTCGCGTTCTGACGTTTCCCCCATACATCTCCTCTATAAAAGGACAAATAGAAAGGAAAAATGCAGTGACTGTCGATACTGAAAACATGTTTATGTCCGGATATTTTATTGAAAAAGAAGACTCTCCGGTATTGTTGTCGTCATTCTGTGAATGGGATAAATACCAGAGGCTCCATTTGACCGCGACGACCAGCAGGTTTAACGCTAATGGTGCCCACAGAGAACGGGTGCGAGAAAATTGGTATCCAGTGTGAGGTGATGGACAACTGGGGGGACAAGAGACAGAGTTAAAAATGGAATAAAAGTTTATATGATGTGTTTTTAGAAGAAGGAAAATCGGATTGGGATTATACGCTTGTACAGCGGCCTTCGTAATCTAGGGATAACGTTCCCACCTCATGACTCAAGGTACGCGGGTTCAAACCCGGCGGAGGTCGTGGAATTTTTAAGGGCGGAAAAATTCAGGGAACAAGTCCTCCAGGAGGGACTTCAAGCCGTGGGTCCCGTGTCTTAGCTTTACGGCACGTAAAAGAACCTCATCTCCAAAGGAGACATCTGAGCCAAATTGAAGGACATTTCCCTCCAAACAGTAGTCTCTAACGCCTCTGGTAGATGGGGGAAGCATCTAGATACCGCTGAGCCAGTAAAGGCCGAACTCGCTGGCTGAGTCGGGACTGATGACACGCACCAGTACCGGTAGGGTATAGAGACTGGTAGAATATCACGGGGGGACGTACAATAGATCAAACTGGTCGCGGTGCATGGGGAAACCCACCCCCTCCAATAATAATAATAATAATAATAATAATAATACGCTTGTACACGTAGTATCTTCCCAACTGTACACCGGCGTGTCAAGTGCAATGCCAAAGAGAATTTTTAAAATTCAAAATTTAATTTTTAATTTTAAAACTACTAAAATTTTCAGGTTTTATGCCTTTATTTGTCATATTTCACGCAACATGTTTCGGCTTACGTATATGACCATCATCAGGTGTCTTAAAATTGTTAAAGCAAAATTGTTGTACTTTTCATATTGACGCAACTATCTTTTTCTTAATTATTGTATTTAATTATAAATTCTGAAGTATAATATCCTTTTTTTGAGCAGCGCGTGTTTGTGATTGATGAGTAATAATGAGTTGTTTTACTGTTTAACTACGGAGTAAGCTGACATTTGTAATGGAGTTGAATGCGTACCTACTTATTTAGGTAAAAGTAGGTAAAGTAAGTAAAGCTATCCTGTAACAGGCCGTGGAGGCCCATAGGCTTGTGAGACGTCGAGGCTGCCACATTTTCTAGAGAATCGACTCATAGATGGCGGCAAGGTTGTCAGCCCAACGCACCGGCCGCCCTTTACCCCCAAGAATATTCCTGGTAGTCATTTCTGTTTGAGGCTGAGTCGACCCTAGGGCCATATTGCCGCTGGAAGGATTAGGTAAATTGAAAAAATCCAATGACCTCGTCGAGATTAGATCCCGCGACCTTCGTGTGCTGTGTGTATTTCCTTATGTTGTGTCTTGTGTAGTTATGAGCGTTCTACAGCCACACAAGACTTTTGTTGGTACTATATGTATTTCCGGCATGCACTGTCTTCGCTCGCTCGGAAGCCGGGATCGTGGGTTCGAATCCCACTCAGGGCATGGATGTTTGTGTGCGATTTTTTGTCTTTGTGTACAGGTAGAGGCCTTGCGACGAGCTGATCACCTGCCCAAGGAGTCCTACCGTAGGTGTAAGATCGAGAAAAACCGAAGTGAATGGAGGTAGGCCTAGGCCCACTGGGGCTGTAGTGCCAAGCAAAGAAAAAATATATATTTCCTTCTGTTTGGTCTTTTGTAATTATGAGCATTTTTCTAAAACAGAAATCACGTTCTATTTTAAAACAAGTTATTACGTATTTGTATGTATTCGTAATACTTTGTTTCGGAAATTGTGAAATTCGGAACTGTCCAAAAATTTTAGAGCCCGTAGCTTTGGTGTTAGAGACGAGAGGCATTTATGATGCATACAACCGGGAAGGCCTCGGATGGCATGATATACGTACAATTTTCATGACTATTTGTTCATGCATTCAATTAATATTAATGTTATCGTGAACTGTGCAGTTCAGATGGACTCTGGTTCCTCGGTCGACATGTGTCGTCTCCTGGGTTCTGTTAAGATATTCAGATAGTATTAAGGTCAGTATTTTTTTTTAATTCGCTTAGTGGAGGGGTGGAGTCCAACTGGGTCCACTCGGCACGGCGACCACTGATTGGCCTATTGTAGCCTGCCCCGGGTGATTATGATGATGGAGAATTTGGTGGAAAGAAGATTGGCAGGGGAAACCGAAGTACTAGGAAAAATCCCGCCCCAGCACCAATTTGTCCACCACAAATCCCACTTGACCAGACCCGGGATGGAACTCGGGTCGCCGCGGTGGGAAGCCAACGACTAACCGCTTGAGCTATGGCAAGGCCTCTTAAGGTCAGTAACCGAAGAGTTTGAGAAAGTGCAGTGTTTTTGTTACTGAGGAGAAATATTTATGAAGCCTGCCACTCAGTTTGGACCAGGTTTCGTGACGATTCTGGAATTCAAATAATATTATGCCTATTACCTGAACAGTATGAGAGACTGCAGTATTAATATTGTTAAGGGAGGTGACTTATGAAATAATTCCGAAAAGACTTTATGTGGCGTGACATACACTGTGTCGAGTTTCATGAAAACTGGTGCACGCGCTCAAGCATTGTGAAAGTTTTGCCATAGCAATATCAGACCCTGTAATGTTAGTATAATTGTTGGCAGGGATTAATGAATGATGTTGTTGAAATAGGGGCAAATTTTCACGAAAATCACTTTAAATATTCAGATAATATAAAGGTCATTGACTCAATTTGTGAGGTTGCAGTGTAGATATTACTGATTGGAAAAAAATATGTAGTACGCCGTTGAGAATTCCTCATACGATATGATATACATACCAAATTTGGGGGTACGCAGTAGCGTAGTTAGTTGAGGCCCTACGCTACAAGCCGGAAGGTCACGAGTTCGATTCCCGATAAAGTCACTGAAAGTTTTAATTTAACTAATCCTTCCAGCCGCATTATGGCACTGGAGTCGTCTCAGCCTCTAACGGAAATGAGTACCAGTAACCTTCCTGGGGGGTAAAGGGCGGCCGGCACGTAAGGCTCGCAGTCTCTTTGAGCCAGTTTTCTAGAAAATGTGGGAGTCTCAACGTCACACAAACTTATGGGCCTCCAAGGACTGTTGCAGTAATAGCTTACTAAGTTTTTGGGATGCAATTGTTCTTCGGAAAATATATATTTGCTTGTGTAATTTGTTGTACAGGTATCACAGCGGTCTCACGCAATATAGGTTTACTCTGTCTTCGATGTCAATGTCTAATAATTTGGGGGCTACACGTGTGAAATTATGCGTACAGACAGCCAGTAAAGCGCCTGATACCCATTGGATAAGAGGCTAGGTGGGCCTTAGAACCGGTCTGGAAGACTTGTCCCTACCGGGACTCGAATTCTGCTCTCTCGGTCGTCCCGCCCGTAGCCAGTCGCTATACCGACTGAGCTACCTCGGCTCCAACCGAGAGACAGTGGGCAAAATTAAAGGTGACAGCTGTCTGGGTGCGTGGGAAGTTATGCAGAAGAATGATAGGTAGTTGGCAAGCAGACGGTTGGGTGAGTATTTGTGTTCGTTCTTTGCGTGCTCCGAGAAGAGAAGTATATTTTTGATGAAGATTTAAATTCAAAACCTGGGTTCTTTCGAGGATATTGAGCAAAGTAAGAGCACTTGTGGAAAGTGAAAAAAGAGACTGTAAAAGGCACATGAAATGAATGGCCGGAGAGGGCGTAGAACTTACTATAACTTTCAAAGGAAGAACCCGTCACCACTTAATGGTGCCTGACCATAGATTAAGTGGTCACGACAAAGGACTACAGAAGTGAGGGAAATTATCATTCGGATCAACTCTGATGTTGGTATTCCAAATGGCAAGTGACTTGCTCCTTTCGGATTATACCATATCTCTGTTAGGTGTCAGTAGGAACCATGGATGAAGTATTTCACTACAGGAAGCCGTGAAAATTTCAAATATTTAATGGCATTACTTTCTTATTTTCTTTTATTCTCATTCTTCTCTTCAATTAATTCTGTTTTTATTTTTCTTCCAGCAAATTTCTTTCTCTTTTGTCCTCGTTTTTACGTCTGAATCATTTTCTTTCCTCCGTTTCTCATAATCTGTCTTCTTATTCATCGTTCCTATGGACGCTGCTATTGAATTTGACACTTTGCCTCATCTAGGAGAACAGACTTAACACAATCTCTCTCCTCATATCAGTGGATTAAACTTAATATTTATGCAGACGAAAGAAGGAGATTATATTATATTGCACGTTACAAATGTCAGCTGAGAATTCAAGTGTACAGAAAATAAATTTGTGTATTGTTACATGTTTCCTGTGTGTCCCGCAACAAGTAAATCCACGTAGGTCTNCTGGTCTGATGCACAGTGAATATATATTGTAGCGTGTTGTGTGTGTCACGCTACAAATAAGTTTATGCTGTGTTATTTGATATAGCGAATTTATTCCACTCACTCACCTTACACACCTTACAATCATCTGCTCTTGCAGTGTTACAATTACTGCTTACACTATCTTGGCGATACTGGACTGTCCTCTTTAGCGGTTGGGTCCAGACTAACTGTGCGAATGTATTCAACCCCATTTTATAACCTCGGCCGCTGCTACGCAACGAACCCTCTGTTATAACCGTGGAGACTCCTGTTAGAACTACAATAGAGCGATTGTTGTTTCCTATGCAACAGTCTATTCTAGCGTTTCCATAGAAGTGCCTCTTCTGGATTCCCGACACGTTACAGTGTCTGTGTTATTAAGTCGTTTATCTAAAACAGTCCTTCCATATCCGAAGTTACATTTCGTAACAAACACATATTGTATGGTGAGGAGTTTTAGCCCAACGCCCAACCCCCAAACTGGAGGATCACCACTTCTTGGCTGTCCGCAAGTGCTTATTCAATATATTCGAGTCTACCAACCATACATGGAGGCAGCCTCCTCCATCCGCAGCTTCAGGACCCGCCATGCCGTGGAGAAAACGGACGTTCTTGTACAAGTTGAGAAATAAATGGATCAATCCCATTCTCTTTCTTAATTTCTTTACGAATACAATTTTTATTTCTTACTGTCATTGCTTAGGTAAACTGCTAAGTTTAACTTACCGCGTGACATAAACATCACAGAGTGTGGTACTGACATTTATTTTGGAATCAGTGCTCCTACTATCCACTACATACATAAATGTTATGTCACACGCGATAGACTATATATTAAGCAAAAGGAAAATAAAGGGGAATATTAAAGTAAAGTTTTTCAGCACATTTTGGAGAGATGTCCAATTCAAAATGTATATTCATTCCACAAAAAAATATTATAGTTGAATCCGAAGAAGATAAACCCACTTCCGGAAAAGCAAAGAATAAAATAGGAAGATAAATTATGGATTTCATGACGTACAGGAGAAATCAATTGCACTTCCTCGCTATAAAATTTACCTTTGCAATGGCGGAACGTCACTCCTTATGATGCACGAGTAAAATCTACGGCATCGTTATACAAGATATATGACGTCGGAAGTTGATAAATCGTTGCTGAATTAGAAAGGATTCTCTTCTTTAATAAGTGACTAGAACACATCCAACATTCTGGTTCTACTCAAATTGGAATGTGGGGAAAGTTTCATGCTTTCACAGAAGTTCTGTGAAGTTTTGTTAAGATCAACACACACACATTGAGAGTTGTGTAGAAGTCACATAATCAAAGAAGGGACTACAAAAAAGGAAAAGGGACGTCAAATAAAAAAGGCCTTAGAGAGAGATGAGTTGAGGAAAGGGATGGAGTTTTGAGAGATAAATAGAGCCCAGGTTTGACCGAGGACATGAGAAGCAAGCAGAGGGGTAAGAAGGGCGGGGGTGTCTACGTAATCCAATTGTAGATAGGATGAAAAGGCGGTCCTGTAGTGGCCGGTGATAGCTGGCGTGCACAAGATGAATAAGATGCTAGAGGCAACCAAGGTAAGGCACAAAGACAGTGTGATTGAGGCTCTGTGTGTGTGTTTCGTTCACCCTATGCAGTCTTGTGGACGCAACGTTACAAATAGTACCTCATTTCATGAGCTCACTCCTCCAGACCCTCACACATTTTCACAGAATCATAGCAACATGCTTCTACTGGGACTGACCCCAAGGGGCAGATGAATACTTCGTTAAAGTTATACATCTGTGTCAATACGGCTTGAAATACACGTGATTCAGCACTGGACTGACTTCTGCTCCAACAACGAACTTCATAATATTTTATACATCTTCCATATTTCTAAAATATTCTATTAATGTGATTATACTTGATGCGGTAAATGTTGTTTCAGAATTTAGATTGTACATATTTTCGAATGAGATGAGGAAACGGATAAGTAATATTTAGAAAGACAAAAATTAACGGTTCATTTTAAATAGATGTATCAAAGTTTCGCTGTACTGGCCGATTAAAACCACTGAAAACCTCGCGATGCCGGTTATTCTTTTCGATATTGAACCGATTTAGGGTCTGAAAATTTAATGTCAAAATAACCGCTTCGGTCTTGTGCTCTCCTATAAGAAATTGCAGTGCTCTTGTAGTGTAGTTAACAGATCCTACACTTCGTAAATCCTGTATTGGTTCGGAAAACGGCTCGAGACACTGGCAATTTTTTCGGGTGTTGTATTTTATGAAAATAGAAGTCCTACCTTCCCAACGAATGCTGCTCAGAGCACTTCTGCAGTCAGAAAAGTCACTGCTCGATTTGGATAAATGGCTAACAAATTAACTAAGTGAATAACTAACTGTACTAACTCCATCAAGCTGAGTCCTTCTTGTGAAGTCGATTTTATGGAACCCAAAATTCACTACCATGATCATAAAAGTCATCCACTTATCCCTTTCCTGAAGCAGATTAATCCAGTCCAGCTGATGAGCTTCTCAAAATTTTCCCAAAATTTTATGGAATCTAAAGATTCGTTACAGTGTTTATAAGAGCCCTCTACTGATCCCTGTCCTGAACCAGATTAATACAGTAGATATAACTTTATACTATTTCTCTAAGATCCATTTTAATATTATTCTCTTGCTAAGTCTACGTCTTCATAGTGGTCACTTTCCTTTTGATATTCCCACCAAAATCTTATGCACATTCATCTTACCTCATACCTGCTACATTGCCTGTCTATCTAATTCTCTTCGTCTTACTCATTGGAATTATGTTTGGCGAAGAGTACAAGTTACGAAGCTCCCCACTGTGCAGTTTTCTCCAACCTTGCTTGCACTAATGTACGCTAATATAACGGTGAAGACAGTAGTTTGTTTTATAAATTAGAAACACGTAAATATACATGACTGAAGTACCTGCTCCTAGAATACAAGTAACACTACTGTTTAATAGGCAGCGTTTTCCTGGCGATTATTTGAGATTATATTGAACTCTACCTCTAAAATCTAAATTATGTTGGTGCCATCTCGTCCAGTAAATCGTACCTATATTTTGGTAAATATTTTGCATGATGATCATTTTAAAGGTTTTAAAGAATCGCGTAATGTTGTTTCGTAGGTTATTCAAAGACGCTGAATCAAGTACAGATTCTATTTATCATTAATGAGATGACGTATCTATTCAGTGACGTGCAAGGGATAGGAGAGGAAGCGATAATGTTGTATATATGTATACGTATGTGTAAGACCGCGGCCTTCCGTAACATGACGTTATGTAATATTTTTGCACATTTAGCAGCTTGTGACAAGAGGCCTTAGCCTCCGAAACTCTGATACTTGTTTACCAGACTACACGACTTCACATATGAGAAATCAGTGATCTTAACATTGCAGTCATGAGAACCTCAAATATAATACATTCGTAATTATTCGGAAGGACTGAAGGCAATATAGCAAAAGTAAGAAAGGTAAAGTTATAACTTTAATTGTTTCTTGCATCCTGTTGTGTATTTAATCAATATTAGAGTCAATTTTACCGACTACACAACACATTTTTATTATTATCACACTACATGTTTCGACCTCAAGAGGTCATCCTCAGATGTACGAACAACTGTATAATTACACGCAATCACATTCGTTTTTCCCACTTATTCGACTCTGTATCTTATTCAGGCTTGCACTCAATGATATATCAAGCTCGTCTTATAAAACACAAATTAAAATATTATTCTAAATGTTGTGTAGTCGGTAAAATTGACTCTAATATTGAAGGTAAAATTATGCCTGTAACAGGCCGTGGAGACCCATAGGGATGTGAGAGGTCGAGGCTCCCACATTTTGTAGACAATCGACTCACAGATGGCGGTGAAGTCAGCCTTAAGCGCCGGCCGCCCTTTACACCCCAGGAAGATTCACTGTACTCATTTCTGTTAGAGGCTGAGTCGACGCCAGGACCATAGTGCGGCTGGAAGGATTAGGTCAATTGAAAAATCCAATGAACTAATCAGAAATCGAACCCGTGATATTCTGGCTTTTCGCATAGTGACTCAATCAACTACGCTACCGCGTGCCCCGAACAGAATATCAATATGAAAAGAAACAATCTTCTAACCGAAGTTTGAATACGATTCTTCACAAACACAATTCAACCATCTTACAACCTAAGTTATCCTGTTTGCTTAAATTGATCAGAATCTATAATGAAAAGGTAAAGCTGTCTAAGCGTGACACAAAGAAGATTGATGGGACGCAAAATATCACGCCGACATGCCACTAGATGGATGTGAGTGGTCAGGTTGTCTATCGGGCACTCTGTCCCCCGCGAAGAGAACAAGGAACCAATTTGATAGGGGGTTGGGTGGAACTCGGGTTCGGTCTGGACATCGTCCCGAAGGAAAGGATTCTTACATTTTCTAGAACCGAACCTCCGTCCTTGACCCCTCTGCCCATCTCATCTCACAGACTTGCAATGATTGTCCTAATAAGGACGATGTTAGCTCTTAGTATTATGGCTGGAGATTGGGATAACAGTGACTTCGCACAGCTTACAGACTGCCTTCATAAAATGGGACATAGAAAAGTGTTTAAGGATATATCAACTTTAGGACGCCGACTTACAATAATACTCCTATTGTGCAATTTTCAAGAACAGAAATATTGGAATTTGCAATGCTTCTACACAGTTGATATAGTCTCTTTTCAATATCTTGGTGATTATTTCAGCTTAAGAAACAACTTCAGACCAAAGCTCATTAATTCGATAGAAAAAACTTCCATTGAATTTTAATCTTGAATCTAACAAATGTTTTCATCCATCACAACACACAACACAAAACACACAACACACACAACACACACAACACACACAAAACACACAAAACACACAAAACACACAAAACACACAACACACACACAACACACACAACACTCGGTAGTCTCGTTAACATTGTGTTTAACGAGTTTATTGAACTTAGTGGTATAACTTGCTACATGATTCGGCTTACTAAAAATACATCATCGGGCAAATACACCCTAATAGCAATTTTCTAAATTATTGAATTACATTTCACTGAAATATATATCATCATCATCATCATCAGTAATCTGTCAAGACGACAGGTCCACAGTCTCTTTCAAAACAATTCCTCCACTTAATGCGATCTAGAGCTTTCTCCTTCAAATGACAGTATCCTCTTCTGTCCCCAAGGTCATCCAGCATCTTCTTACGTCTTCTTCCTCGTCTTCTTGTCACTTCTATCCGCCCATCTATCTTTCCTTCGATAGNGTCAGCTGAGAATTCAAGTGTACAGAAAATAAATTTGTGTATTGTTACATGTTTCCTGTGTGTCCCGCAACAAGTAAATCCACGTAGGTCTCAAATTCAGTAGAGCATTTATTGGACACTTCACTTATACAATCACGAGAACAATTACTATCCACTGTCCTCCTCGGCGGTTAATTCCAGACTTGCTTCTTCTATGGAGGCTAATACCAAACTGTCTTCTTCAGCGGTTATTGGCAGACTCACTGTTCGAATGCATTCAACCCCGTTTTATAACCTCGGCCACTGCTACGCAACGAACCCTCTGTTATAACCGTGGAGACTCCTGTTAGAACTACAATAGAGCGATTGTTGTTTCCTATGCAACAGTCTATTCTAGCGTTTCCATAGAAGTGCCTCTTCTGGATTCCCGACACGTTACAGTGTCTGTGTTATTAAGTCGTTTATCTAAAACAGTCCTTCCATATCCGAAGTTACATTTCGTAACAAACACATATTGTATGGTGAGGAGTTTTAGCCCAACGCCCAACCCCCAAACTGGAGGATCACCACTTCTTGGCTGTCCGCAAGTGCTTATTCAATATATTCGAGTCTACCAACCATACATGGAGGCAGCCTCCTCCATCCGCAGCTTCAGGACCCGCCATGCCGTGGAGAAAACGGACGTTCTTGTACAAGTTGAGAAATAAATGGATCAATCCCATTCTCTTTCTTAATTTCTTTACGAATACAATTTTTATTTCTTACTGTCATTGCTTAGGTAAACTGCTAAGTTTAACTTACCGCGTGACATAAACATCACAGAGTGTGGTACTGACATTTATTTTGGAATCAGTGCTCCTACTATCCACTACATACATAAATGTTATGTCACACGCGATAGACTATATATTAAGCAAAAGGAAAATAAAGGGGAATATTAAAGTAAAGTTTTTCAGCACATTTTGGAGAGATGTCCAATTCAAAATGTATATTGACTCCACAAAAAAATATTATAGTTGAATCCGAAGAAGATAAACCCACTTCCGGAAAAGCAAAGAATAAAATAGGAAGATAAATTATGGATTTCATGACGTACAGGAGAAATCAATTGCACTTCCTCGCTATAAAATTTACCTTTGCAATGGCGGAACGTCACTCCTTATGATGCACGAGTAAAATCTACGGCATCGTTATACAAGATATATGACGTCGGAAGTTGATAAATCGTTGCTGAATTAGAAAGGATTCTCTTCTTTAATAAGTGACTAGAACACATCCAACATTCTGGTTCTACTCAAATTGGAATGTGGGGAAAGTTTCATGCTTTCACAGAAGTTCTGTGAAGTTTTGTTAAGATCAACACACACACATTGAGAGTTGTGTAGAAGTCACATAATCAAAGAAGGGACTACAAAAAAGGAAAAGGGACGTCAAATAAAAAAGGCCTTAGAGAGAGATGAGTTGAGGAAAGGGATGGAGTTTTGAGAGATAAATAGAGCCCAGGTTTGACCGAGGACATGAGAAGCAAGCAGAGGGGTAAGAAGGGCGGGGGTGTCTACGTAATCCAATTGTAGATAGGATGAAAAGGCGGTCCTGTAGTGGCCGGTGATAGCTGGCGTGCACAAGATGAATAAGATGCTAGAGGCAACCAAGGTAAGGCACAAAGACAGTGTGATTGAGGCTCTGTGTGTGTGTTTCGTTCACCCTATGCAGTCTTGTGGACGCAACGTTACAAATAGTACCTCATTTCATGAGCTCACTCCTCCAGACCCTCACACATTTTCACAGAATCATAGCAACATGCTTCTACTGGGACTGACCCCAAGGGGCAGATGAATACTTCGTTAAAGTTATACATCTGTGTCAATACGGCTTGAAATACACGTGATTCAGCACTGGACTGACTTCTGCTCCAACAACGAACTTCATAATATTTTATACATCTTCCATATTTCTAAAATATTCTATTAATGTGATTATACTTGATGCGGTAAATGTTGTTTCAGAATTTAGATTGTACATATTTTCGAATGAGATGAGGAAACGGATAAGTAATATTTAGAAAGACAAAATTTAGCGGTTCATTTTAAATAGATGTATCGAAATTTCGCTGTACTGGCCGATTAAAACCGCTGAAAACCTCGCGATGCCGGTTATTCTTTTCGATATTGAACCGATTTAAGGTCTGAAAATTTAATGTCAAAATAACCGCTTCGGTCTTGTAAATATATTTCCTTGTGCGCTGCTATAAGAAATTGCAGTGCTCTTGTAGTGTAGTTAACAGATCCTACACTTCGTAAATCCTGTATTGGTTCGGAAAACGGCTCGAGACACTGGCAATTTTTTCGGGTGTTGTATTTTATGAAAATAGAAGTCCTACCTTCCCAACGAATGCTGCTCAGAGCACTTCTGCAGTCAGAAAAGTCACTGCTCGATTTGGATAAATGGCTAACAAATTAACTAAGTGAATAACTAACTGTACTAACTCCATCAAGCTGAGTCCTTCTTGTGAAGTCGATTTTATGGAACCCAAAATTCACTACCATGATCATAAAAGTCATCCACTTATCCCTTTCCTGAAGCAGATTAATCCAGTCCAGCTGATGAGCTTCTCAAAATTTTCCCAAAATTTTATGGAATCTAAAGATTCGTTACAGTGTTTATAAGAGCCCTCTACTGATCCCTGTCCTGAACCAGATTAATACAGGAGATATAACCTTATACTATTTCTCTAAGATTCATTTTAATATTATTCTCTTGCTAAGTCTACGTCTTCATAGTGGTTACTTTCCTTTTGATATTCCCACCAAAATCTTATGCACATTCATCTTACCTCATACCTGCTACATTGCCTGTCTATCTAATTCTCTTCGTCTTGCTCATTGGAATTATGTTTGGCGAAGAGTACAAGTTACGAAGCTCCCCACTGTGCAGTTTTCTCCAACCTTGCTTGCACTAATGTACGCTAATATAACGGTGAAGACAGTAGTTTGTTTTATAAATTAGAAACACGTAAATATACATGACTGAAGTACCTGCTCCTAGAATACAAGTAACACTACTGTTTAATAGGCAGCGTTTTCCTGGCGATTATTTGAGATTATATTGAACTCTACCTCTAAAATCTAAATTATGTTGGTGCCATCTCGTCCAGTAAATCGTACCTATATTTTGGTAAATATTTTGCATGATGATCATTTTAAAGGTTTTAAAGAATCGCGTAATGTTGTTTCGTAGGTTATTCAAAGACGCTGAATCAAGTACAGATTCTATTTATCATTAATGAGATGACGTATCTATTCAGTGACGTGCAAGGGATAGGAGAGGAAGCGATAATGTTGTATATATGTATACGTATGTGTAAGACCGCGGCCTTCCGTAACATGACGTTATGTAATATTTTTGCACATTTAGCAGCTTGTGACAAGAGGCCTTAGCCTCCGAAACTCTGATACTTGTTTACCAGACTACACGACTTCACATATGAGAAATCAGTGATCTTAACATTGCAGTCATGAGAACCTCAAATATAATACATTCGTAATTATTCGGAAGGACTGAAGGCAATATAGCAAAAGTAAGAAAGGTAAAGTTATAACTTTAATTGTTTCTTGCATCCTGTTGTGTATTTAATCAATATTAGAGTCAATTTTACCGACTACACAACACATTTTTATTATTATCACACTACATGTTTCGACCTCAAGAGGTCATCCTCAGATGTACGAACAACTGTATAATTACACGCAATCACATTCGTTTTTCCCACTTATTCGACTCTGTATCTTATTCAGGCTTGCACTCAATGATATATCAAGCTCGTCTTATAAAACACAAATTAAAATATTATTCTAAATGTTGTGTAGTCGGTAAAATTGACTCTAATATTGAAGGTAAAATTATGCCTGTAACAGGCCGTGGAGACCCATAGGGATGTGAGAGGTCGAGGCTCCCACATTTTGTAGACAATCGACTCACAGATGGCGGTGAAGTCAGCCTTAAGCGCCGGCCGCCCTTTACACCCCAGGAAGATTCACTGTACTCATTTCTGTTAGAGGCTGAGTCGACGCCAGGACCATAGTGCGGCTGGAAGGATTAGGTCAATTGAAAAATCCAATGAACTAATCAGAAATCGAACCCGTGATATTCTGGCTTTTCGCATAGTGACTCAATCAACTACGCTACCGCGTGCCCCGAACAGAATATCAATATGAAAAGAAACAATCTTCTAACCGAAGTTTGAATACGATTCTTCACAAACACAATTCAACCATCTTACAACCTAAGTTATCCTGTTTGCTTAAATTGATCAGAATCTATAATGAAAAGGTAAAGCTGTCTAAGCGTGACACAAAGAAGATTGATGGGACGCAAAATATCACGCCGACATGCCACTAGATGGATGTGAGTGGTCAGGTTGTCTATCGGGCACTCTGTCCCCCGCGAAGAGAACAAGGAACCAATTTGATAGGGGGTTGGGTGGAACTCGGGTTCGGTCTGGACATCGTCCCGAAGGAAAGGATTCTTACATTTTCCAGAACCGAACCTCCGTCCTTGACCCCTCTGCCCATCTCATCTCACAGACTTGCAATGATTGTCCTAATAAGGACGATGTTAGCTCTTAGTATTATGGCTGGAGATTGGGATAACAGTGACTTCGCACAGCTTACAGACTGCCTTCATAAAATGGGACATAGAAAAGTGTTTAAGGATATATCAACTTTAGGACGCCGACTTACAATAATACTCCTATTGTGCAATTTTCAAGAACAGAAATATTGGAATTTGCAATGCTTCTACACAGTTGATATAGTCTCTTTTCAATATCTTGGTGATTATTTCAGCTTAAGAAACAACTTCATACCAAAGCTCATTAATTCGATAGAAAAAACTTCCATTGAATTTTAATCTTGAATCTAACAAATGTTTTCATCCATCACAACACACAACACAACACACACAACACACACAACACACACAACACACACAAAACACAACACAACACAACACAGCACTCAGTAGTCTCGTTAACATTGTGTTTAACGAGTTTATTGAACTTAGTGGTATAACTTGCTACATGATTCGGCTTACTAAAAATACATCATCGGGCAAATACACCCTAATAGCAATTTTCTAAATTATTGAATTACATTTCACTGAAATATATATATATTACAATATTACAATAACCAATATATCTTTTTATATAGAACGTGCCAGGTGTTTGGAGCCATACTTCAGAAGCGTACTGAGGGTTCCCTATAGAACAACTTTGAAGTAGGAACCCATGTCCGCCAACGTAAAATAGCAGCGCTAGAGCGGCATTTACTATCATTTTGTTTCATCTTGGCGCCTCAATGTCGAAGAGCATGCACAGGCATATTACCCCCTCCAAACTCTTAAGACTCACCTGCCAGAGTAGATGTTGGAATTGGCGCCCTCCATTTTCAATGCATGCGTAACTTCGACGAAAGAAACTTTAGCGCACCCTTTCAAATATTCCAGGTGTCTCACGGATCACGTCACATGCAACAAGTATTCTGGCCATTCATTATCCACAGGCGTGTCGTAGATCAGGCTTTTAACATGACCCCAGACGAAATAGTCCAGAGGTGTGAAGTCTGGCGATCGGGGTGGCCAAGGCACTGGGCCTCCTCTTCCTATCCAACGACCATGAAAAGCAGGATCCAGGTAGTCTCGTGATACACTGCTGAAGTGTGCCGGCGCTCCGTCATGCTGTACCCACATTTGTCTCCGCACAATCAGTGGCACGTCTTCCAGCAAAGTCGGAAGGATACGTTCCAGGAACACCTTGTAAAAGGGCCCATTGAGTCGCGGTGGTAGGAGGAAAGGCCCAATCAAGTGATCGCCAATGATGCCCTCCCAGACATTGATAGAAAATTGCGCCTGATGGTAACCAACTACAGTAACGTTGGGGCCTCACATGGGCCAACATCAGGCAAACCGATCATCGGGTGTCTTTTATTTTATTTATTTTAAACATCATTGTTGCATTATTGACGATGTATATACTATAATTGAATAATAACTCAATGCAACAGGATGCTCAAATATAATACTGTTACAGCTGCAAATTTTTTCGATATATTCATGATATGAATTTATTTTACACGTAATTATATGGAAGTAAAATTTAAGCAGCATTTTATTTTCTCTGCGCAATGATTTAACTGCTGAACTTGAAAAAGGC
>NW_019738352.1:678488-751340 GCF_002891405.2 Cryptotermes secundus
CCAGGTAGTCTCGTGATACACTGCTGAAGTGTGCCGGCGCTCCGTCATGCTGTACCCACATTTGTCTCCGCACAATCAGTGGCACGTCTTCCTGCAAAGTCGGAAGGATACGTTCCAGGAACACCTTGTAAAAGGGCCCATTGAGTCGCGGTGGTAGGAGGAAAGGCCCAATCAAGTGATCGCCAATGATGCCCTCCCAGACATTGATAGAAAATTGCGCCTGATGGTAACCAACTACAGTAACGTTGGGGCCTCACATGGGCCATCATCAGGCAAACCGATCATCGGGTGTCTTTTATTTTATTTATTTTAAACATCATTGTTGCATTATTGACGGTGTATATACTATAATTGAATAATAACTCAATGCAACAGGATGCTCAAATATAATACTGTTACAGCTGCAAATTTTTTCGATATATTCATGATATGAATTTATTTTACACGTAATTATATGGAAGTAAAATTTAAGCAGCATTTTATTTTCTCTGCGCAATGATTTAACTGCTGAACTTGAAAAAGGCGCTTGTCTCACAGTCGTCACGTATTTGTTGTTAATGCTTCTCTTGGTGTCACTGAAGATATTAAGAGAGAAATTGGACTGACCATTTACCCCACACTTATCTTTAGATACGTGTATAAGCAAAGACATATATGTGCTTATATTTACGTGCTTTCGGTTGAATATTTAAACTGAAATATTGAAATTATAATTTGATTATATAATTGTTGCAAGATATAGGCATTCGCAGTTTAGTACAAATTTGAAATTATTTTGAAAATATACCTTGAAATGTTAGTATTTATTGGACTGCGGAACGCAATAAAATGTGACCGTAATAAGAACGTTAGTACCTGCGTAAACATCTTCAGCTAGTCCTTAGAAGAAGATGTTTAGTGTAGAATTGGGTTGCTTGATACGGACAGATTGTCATAGNTTGTATCCACATTTGCTTTCGCACAATCAGTGGCACGTCTTCTAGCAAAGTCGGAAGGATACGTTCCAGGAACACCTTGTAAAAAGGGCCATTGAGTCGCGGTGGTAGGAGGAAAGGCCCAATCAAGTGATCGCCAATGATGCCCGCCCAGACATTGATAGAAAATTGCGCCTGGTGGTAACCAACTACAGTAACGTTGGGGCCTCACATGGGCCATCATCAGGCAAACCGATCATCGGGTGTCTTTTATTTTATTTATTTTAAACGTCACTGTTGCATTATTGACGATGTATATACTATAATTGAATAACATCTCAATGCAACAGGATGCTCAAATATAATACTGTTACGGCTGCAATTTTTTTCGATATATTCATGATATGAATTTATTTCACACGTAATTATATTGAAGTACAATTTAAGCAGCATTTTATTTTCTCTGCGCAATGATTTAACTGCTGAACTTGAAATAGGCGCTTTCCTCACAGTCGTCACGTATTTGTTGTTAACGCTTCTCTTGTTGTCACTGAAGATATTAAGAGAGAAATTGGACTGACCATTTACCCCACTTCATTAGGTTACGAAGAAGTGAGGCTTGTTGTATCTTTAGATACGTATATAAGCAAAGAAATATATGTGCTTATATTTACGTGCTTTCGGTTAAATATTTAAACTGAAATATAGAAATTATAATTTGATTATATAATTGTTGCAAGAGATAGGCATTCGCAGTTTAGTATAAATTTGAAATTATTTTGAAAATATACCTTGAAATGTTAGTATTTATTGGACTGCGGAACGCAATAAAATGTGACCTTAATAAGAACGTTAGTGCCTGCGTAAACAGCTTCAGCTAGTCCTTACAGCAAGCTGTTTAGTGTAGAATTGGGTTGCTTGATACGGACAGATTGTCATAGACTTCACCTCACTAGTTAATGTAATTGTATTGTTTCGTAATTTTGTCTACAGTTTCAATACTTGGACATAAATTCCTTCTACTGTCTGTCAGATGAACCTACAAGTGCCGTGGTGAAATCAAAATTACGAATACATGAATTTTGGAACTTTTATACATACATCCATGTTAGGTTGGTCCCTCGCTACCACGGTAGNGTCACTGTTGCATTATTGACGATGTATATACTATAATTGAATAACATCTCAATGCAACAGGATGCTCAAATATAATACTGTTACGGCTGCAATTTTTTTCGATATATTCATGATATGAATTTATTTCACACGTAATTATATTGAAGTACAATTTAAGCAGCATTTTATTTTCTCTGCGCAATGATTTAACTGCTGAACTTGAAATAGGCGCTTTCCTCACAGTCGTCACGTATTTGTTGTTAACGCTTCTCTTGTTGTCACTGAAGATATTAAGAGAGAAATTGGACTGACCATTTACCCCACTTCATTAGGTTACGAAGAAGTGAGGCTTGTTGTATCTTTAGATACGTATATAAGCAAAGAAATATATGTGCTTATATTTACGTGCTTTCGGTTAAATATTTAAACTGAAATATAGAAATTATAATTTGATTATATAATTGTTGCAAGAGATAGGCATTCGCAGTTTAGTATAAATTTGAAATTATTTTGAAAATATACCTTGAAATGTTAGTATTTATTGGACTGCGGAACGCAATAAAATGTGACCGTAATAAGAACGTTAGTACCTGCGTAAACATCTTCAGCTAGTCCTTAGAAGAAGATGTTTAGTGTAGAATTGGGTTGCTTGATACGGACAGATTGTCATAGACTTCACCTCACTAGTTAATGTAATTGTATTGTTTCGTAATTTTGTCTACAGTTTCAATACTTGGACATAAATTCCTTCTACTGTCTGTCAGATGAACCTACAAGTGCCGTGGTGAAATCAAAATTACGAATACATGAATTTTGGAACTTTTATACATACATCCATGTTAGGTTGGTCCCTCGCTACCACGGTAGGATGCGTTGTCACGTAGCGGTCTGGATGTGGGGTTAACAGTTCCTCACCATAAGCAAACAGTTTTCCCACGAATATTATGTAAAAGGTACAGGTCCGGTCCACGCCATGAAGACTTATGTAGGAATGGATGCATGGATCCACATATTCTTGACCTCGGAATTAGTATGTGGCGAGCAGTCAGCTTCACGCTCCCGTCGCTTTAGGCCCTGGGAAAGGCCATCANATATTGAAGTACAATTTAAGCAGCATTTTATTTTCTCTGCGCAATGATTTAACTGCTGAACTTGAAATAGGCGCTTTCCTCACAGTCGTCACGTATTTGTTGTTAACGCTTCTCTTGTTGTCACTGAAGATATTAAGAGAGAAATTGGACTGACCATTTACCCCACTTCATTAGGTTACGAAGAAGTGAGGCTTGTTGTATCTTTAGATACGTATATAAGCAAAGAAATATATGTGCTTATATTTACGTGCTTTCGGTTAAATATTTAAACTGAAATATAGAAATTATAATTTGATTATATAATTGTTGCAAGAGATAGGCATTCGCAGTTTAGTATAAATTTGAAATTATTTTGAAAATATACCTTGAAATGTTAGTATTTATTGGACTGCGGAACGCAATAAAATGTGACCGTAATAAGAACGTTAGTACCTGCGTAAACAGCTTCAGCTAGTCCTTACAGCAAGCTGTTTAGTGTAGAATTGGGTTGCTTGATACGGACAGATTGTCATAGACTTCACCTCTCTAGTTAATGTAATTGTATTGTTTCGTAATTTTGTCTACAGTTTCAATACTTGGACATAAATTCCTTCTAGTATCTATCAGATGAACCTACAAGTGCCGTGGTAAAATCAAATTACGAATACATGAATTTTGGAACTTTTATACATACATCCATGTTAAGTTGGTCCCTCGCTACCACGGTAGGATGCGTTGTCAGTTCCTCACCATAAGCAAACAGTTTTCCTGCGAATATTATGTAAAAGATACAGGTCCGGTCCACGCCATGAAGACATATATAGAAATGGATGCATAGATCCACATATTCTTGACCTCGGAATTAGTTTGTGGCTAGCTGTCAGCTTCACGCTCCCGTCGCTTTAGGCCCTGTGAAAGGCCATCACTTACCCATTGGATAGGATGAAATATTACGTAGGTCCTGGAATCTTAGGGAAATAGGACGGGGTGAACTCATCTGGCTCAAAACAGGAACCAGTGGCGCACTCCTGTGAACACGGGAATAAGATTTCGGGTTCATAAAATGTTGGCAAATCTTTTAGTAGCGGGCGCCTGGTGGCTTCTCAAGCAGGACTGAACTCTTTGGTGGTAGTTAGTCAATTTGTTTGTTAGTTAATAAATATATACATCAATAACCTTTTAACAATGCTGCAGAAAGAGTTAGACGTCATTGCGACCTGGTGTTTTTAGTTTGTTGATCCCTTTGTATTTACATGCCTAGGTTCGAGCGTGTGCTTCGGCCCACACTGAAGGTTTTAACCAGTTGATTGATGTGTAATTATATCTGGTGCAAAGGGGCTGTTCTGGTAAATACTAGGGTAGTTCTCTTTGCGCCATGGTTAACTGCATATCTCGAGGCTGTGGTAAATGTTAACCACGCTTTGAAAATTCAAGATTTTTCTTCCATTCACATTAGTACCGAAGCTGAATGTTCGCATGATTATTCTGAACCTGCTGATCAGAGAAAGGAGAACGGAATTTGTCCCCTAAAAGTCACATACGAAGTGACTGGTTCAGAGTGTGGTCTGTCCTCCAAATTTTGCTGTGAATTAAACTGAAATTTTACACACTCATTTTTTTCGCTTTCTTAACGAAAATTTAAAAATGCATCTGTAGCTTCACCATATCTGTTGTCTGTCCGTCTGTTCTTTCTGCATATAATCTTTCGAGAATCAATGAACCGGCTTTAAAGAAATTTACTATTGAAGAATTTTGTAAGATTCGAAGCTTTCACTGCTAATAAATGTACCGAAACCTTCTTGGACCATCAGGATCAAAAGCGTCTGAGATATCCTCTGTCTCCATCATTATGGACGGCCCTGACGATGGAAACGTAGGTCATCTCCGAAACGCTGCTTTTGAACTCAGCATTGGCTAAGATGATCGCCCGAGAAGGGTTTAATACAGTGGAGAATTTCGCTAAAATTTTTCCATAAGTTTTAAGTGCGATTAAAATCGGGCAATAACTGGTAATTTAAGCGAAGACATACTGGTATATCTACGTGCCATCTCTAACGTAACTCGCTATATATTTATCAAAATTAAAATTGTTTCGAATTCGAATTGTAAAAAAGCAAAAAACTTAACATTATTTTATCCAGTAGACCTACTGTTCCTGGATGTTTCACGATTTGTGAGTTAATTAAACAGAAATTACTTTTGTTATCACAGAACTTCGGAATTGTAGAGTCAATAGCACTGAATGCAAAGAGAATAGATATATCATGCGACCATTTCGCAGACTGCCCAAATTCACACCACACAGAGCCCATATTTTGGGAGAATATTCTTTAAATAACGTTAATAACCATACATAAATAACATTCAATTAATGGTGGGAATTTCTAAATACTATTTTCGTGATCAAAAACGAATACCACTTAATCTTAGACTAGGGAAAGTAGGTAGTTTCCAGACTTTCTGAAAACTGTCCCCGTACATTCAGACCTTAAAGGATTAATACGAAGAATTTTCCTCTAAAAGTTGCCACAAACAATGGAAATTTACTGAAAATATAACAATTGACTGCATTGCTACATGAAGTGTAAATAAACAACATACTTTATTTTAAACGAACTTTTAATTCTTTGGCCATTCTGTGAGACAAGGTTTCAGATTTTCAAATATTCTGAATGCGAAAATAATTAAACTTTAGCGTTAGCAGCTAGCATCTCTGTGGCGAGGTGCAGATGATATATATGCGTGGAGCAGAGGGGAGTGGCGAACCAGTTAGGAAATATTTCAGCCCCCCGCAGTAATCCCAACTTGGTACATACACCCTGTGGGCACTGCAGTTTCGTAAATACCCCCTATACAATACAGGTCTATCAATTTTTGGAGATTAGCTCGATACACCGACCAAGCCTGTTTGGATGCAAGCAAATATATCTCACATAAATGGACATGCTCGCCACCTTCTCCGAAACCATCACACACACACGTAATTAAATGCGGTCTATCGCCTTTCTTCTCCTCTGAATTGCTGCATTTATTTAATTTTAACAACTGTAAATATTTTCATTTTATTAATCTTCTCACGCAATTTAATCCTTTTCTTGATAACAAGATATGTTTTGCTTATAAGCACTGGTCCTTCTGAATTGTATTTATTTACATCTATAAAGAACTGTCTTCAGTACATAAACCAAGAGAATTACTTTAAAGGACATTTCATTCTGACCACATTCTATATAGGGATTTCGAATAACGTTATTCGAAATCTCTATATAAAATGTGGTCAGAATGAAATGTCCTTTAAAGTAATATATATATATATATACACGAGTGTTACATTGTATGTCGTTTGAGAGATAAAATGAACACTTAAATAGTATCACGATTTTAGTGACTATGAATTGGGTTTGGATGGGTAATCAAATTTACTGCAATCTTACAACTCGTAACTACAAGTAAGAATTATGCTCTCATTGTTCTACAAAATTCACAAATCACTATAGGACACGTTAGTTCTTCTCAGACTGTTACAGTCTTCACTAGCCGTTGCTTAATAGCGGTTTCCAACGGCGGACGTTCACCTTCCTCTTGGTTCCCGAACTGCCCCCGTCTTTAGCTACCAGTTTCTCACAGCAAGAGCTCACAACAATTGTACCCCAGGGGTTATCTAATAGCTAACTGGCCTGCTTATAGCATCTTGACACAGACCGCAAAAGAAAGACGCCTATAGTCTGTTGCTGTTTACTGCTTATTTCGTGGTCCTTATCTAGCAACGTCTCTTAATGCCACAATATTATTTGGACTTGTTTCAGTTTTCAGACTGCTAATGTATGAGATCAATGAAAGGATCTGTCATACTTCTTTTAAGAGTTGAAAGACATTTATTTTGGCTTTTCAAAAATGTAAAGCACAAATTACTACAAAAATCTTCTAAAGAATAAGTTCTCTTTAAGTGAGAACTAACGGCGAAATGTCTGCGGAAAGGCGAGGGGCCTGATCGCCTGCTCTAATTCTAACAATGATCAAATTTTCACATTTTAGGCACACGGGAACTAGAGATAAAATTAAAATTACTCTCGTACAGTTATGTGAGAAGAAATTGGGGGAACGTTTACTAATATTCATTCTAGAATCTTTTATCTTCTTATGATTCTTATCAAGGAGTCCAAGGGTTAAAATATTTCATGCAATTCTATGTGCTTTTTTATGCGGGAGTGAATCGTTACCCTTGCCCTAAAGGAGGAACATGCACTGAACGTTCTTAACTCCTTTAAAGTCAATTATATTGATTATATTGGTTACTACATGTTTATAACATCATTTTCCATTGATTTGTGTCTTGCGCTGAATTCCCTTGAATTGAATTTGGCTAAAAATTACCCTGATACTGAAGTTTATAGAATACAGAAAGGGCAATCTTCGTGCCCCGAATTTCAAGTTGCTCAGAAGGATTCCAATACTTTGATCTGCTCAGCTATTGACCTCGTGAAAACATCCGCACCGCTTGCAATTCCTGCTGCGGAAGTAAAGTGGCCTTCATTTCCATAATGCAACTGTTTGCAAAGTTCATAAATTACACTCATACATACGGGATAAACAACTCACCTGTCAACGGTTTAAAAGCACTATTCGTGGGCTATCCATATTAACAGCTGGTCCATAAACCGACTGCTGTCTGCATGCAGAATTCATGCGTTAGACTTATATTTAACCCTTAAATTAATGAAGCAGTTCTAAATAATATAAGTATTTAATTCATTCATCAGAGGAAACATCACGTCTCCGTTGCAAAAACAAACCGATTAAGGCCGTTTATGGAATTAATCGCTGCTTATTGTGAGAATTATATGAAACACGTAAATAAACTGCGTGGGCAGAATGCAGCGTTTTGCAAATTAAAGTATTCACCACTGGGCTTTAAAGGGTTAGTATCCTTGACAACAACTGGAAAAACACATTTGTAAATAATGACCCTTCTCAATAATTTTTCCTTATTACAGTGCTGATGTTTCCCTCTTCCTTGTCGGTTTTTATGCTGTGATGAGACAAATGGTAAGGATAATGACATACATGTGTGAGGCTTATTTCTGCACCCATCAGAAATAGGGTGGCGGTGGTCATGTTACAGACTCCATATATGTGAAGGAAAGATAGATTTGACAATCTGAACCATTTCCTGTACCCACATGCATTTTGTGTAACTGAACATGATTCACTTCAGTACCTGTGACGTCTCTTATATTCAATACCTGAAGGGGGTCTTTCTTTCCACGTAGCCTTGTGTGATTTATGCTTGGACGGATTAGTATCACAGTCATTAAAAAGAATGGAATTTACGCAGGGCCTATTAACTGAGTTATGCCAACTTTCCCCATTGGAATTGACCTTCAGTCGCCAAGGTAACAGCAATTCACTTCAATGACTGGAGCAACCCAAAGCCCATAACTCGAATTGCACCCCTATATTACATTTCATAATTTGTTACAAATACTGACACCGCTCTTCCAATATCCCATTAACTTAAGTGGTGGTCCAGCCCTTACTTATCACTGAATGAGTTTTCTTAACTCCCATGACTAAACCTGAAACTCGTCCCTTCAGTCCATCATTCGGTATTCTAAAAATTAGGTAACAACGTTTCGGAAACTGTATCTGTTCCCGCCTTTAGGTGAGGGGGAAGACGCGTACTCTGTTGGGCCCCTTCATTTTTAATGCATATTTTCCTGTTATCTCCCTCCGACAAAGCCTAGTCTCAGGTATTTAAATAACTGTAGTGAATTTGACATGGACTGTCTGGTGACTGAGGTTAGCTTTTTCTAAGGGACCCTACAGAGTAGGTGTTTTTCCCCTCACCTGAGGAAGGGAACGGGTCCATTTTCCGAAATGTTGAGTTCTCTATTCTCTAGAAAACCAGACAATGGACAAAGTCCGAAAACCAGTAATTTTGAGCGTTATGCACCATCGTCAGAAACCTTTAGATTTTTTAATAATTTCAACCGAGTTTTTAGCCTGAACCATTGCTCTCACTCCTAAGGCTCCTGATCGAGACGGAATCACGGTCACCCATAGAGTAGCAGTCAGTCCCTGTACGAAACTAACGCAAACGCTCTCATCGGAATCAAACCCCTAGCGTTCAGCTCTTAGTCGTGCTTTTGCCAGTGTACAACGTATTTGGCATGGCTATCATACAGAAGTGTAAGCGAGGGGAGAACAGTGAAGAAGGAAGGAATTGTTGGGAACAGAAGTCTCAACTTGTACAGTCTCGTGAGTCGTGGCTCGACTGCTTAATGCCGGTGGGGTGGAGGCAGTGCCCCATTGCACCGCGGTCTGACGTCGTTTTAGCGTCGACTTGAACCGAGAAATGAACGTTTTTGGCTTCACCCATCTTCAAGAGCTACTTGTACTTGGAAGGGGAGTTGTATGAGAGCTTTCCTTCAACCCCGTCTGCTCTAATAAGTTTCGTCAAAGTTGTGAGAGGAAGAGCTAGGGTTTTCTATTGGGTTTGGGTTTTGGTTTGTAGCTCAACTATGGCTACCGCCATAGGACAGCAAACTCTCTGCAAGGAGTCTCATAATTTGAAATGGTACCATTCATCTTTTGTGCTCTAGTCTTCAAGTCCTGCATCATAAAATAATTGTGACGAAACAAAATCCAGGTTGAATTTCCTAATACTAACAAAGGAATAAACGGAGGTATAATAAAGAAGTATATGAGAGGAGATCGAGATAATCAAGGAACGACAAAGAAATAAGAAAACGAAATAATTTCCCCTCTTCCAATGTGCGGACACGGTGTACGTCTATTTTCTACTTTTTTTTTTCATTTTCTTAAGCCTTACTCGTATTGCTCATACTCTCTTTTGTTTTCAATGTTCACATAAGATGGTGGAACCTAGTATGTATTTTTCTTCATATCATTAAATGTGTAATAAATTTGATTCAGGCCATGTGTACATTATCTCTCTGCATTAAGCTGAAGTTGCCTACTGCTGCAATCTTCATTATGGAACCTACCATTTTATCATATTTTATGTGAGAATGTTTGGCATATTTTCGATTGGAAAATTAGCCCAAATCCCTGTTCTTTTAGCTGAGGATTCTCATGATTGTCTTCATTCCCTCTCCTAAATAACGGGATATTATCTTAAAATTACCTAACGACCGCTTCCTTTCAAAGCCTTTCCAAATAGTTATTCATCATCATATAATAACTCGCAGTTATATAATCAGAGTTACGCTCATCTCATTAGAATTAATGTGAGGTGGCAGACGAATGACCGGAATTGTGGAGCCAGATTAATCAGTCGTTGCCAGGGAACGGGCGATGAACAAGTTTCCGCGGCAAAGAACACGTGACTCCAGATTAAAATCTCTTGGAAACGATGGTTTCTATTGTGTATATCCTAAAGCTATATAGCGAGAGAGTAGTCGAGAGAGTTGCGGCAATCAGGATTTGTGAAAGAGTAGCCAGCCAGCGAGGACAGGAGCATTTAAACACGGAAGGTCAAGAATCTGCATTGTTTAGAGCTTTTGCCAGGCAAGCACTAGTGTAGATGAACTGAACACTGTAGTGAAATGTAGAGTGCGAGAATTATCCATAGCCTTATAGTTACTTGCAGTTACGAATTATAAGAATTTTAAAAACCCAATTACAAATCCAAACGCCGTGTCTAAACACGAAATAAGTGACAGTAACTATCAACAGAAAACAGTTAAACCCAATTGAAGTCATACGCTCCGATCTGTAAATCGTCACTGCTGTTTGATTCTTTAGGCGCCGAGGGTGGCCTTGGCAGAGAGAGACGCTGGATATGTCACTGTAATTATAGGTTAATGCAACGTGGGGAACAATCACAGGAGATTTCGTAAAAGACGCGATTAATATACGTGTAGCATTGTTCATGTAGTTTCTTTTTATTCCTGGGGCAGGGCAAGAGAAAGTCCACTTACTATTTCGATCACTGCTAGATCTTTTATACCAGCCTCGTCTGACGATGAAGGTCGAGCATTTGGTAGAATGAGAACTTGCAGGGGAAATTGAAGTATTCGGAGAAAAGTTTCGTATTATTACTTCATCTACCACAAATCCCACTTGACTTGACTTGGGATAGAACCCAAGCATCCGCAATGGGAAGCCGGTGTCTAATAGACTACGCTTGCCCACCAAGCACAGCGATATCAACGAAATTTGAATAGGTGTCTTACAAGAGCCTGATAGAAAAATTGGAAGAGAGTTGCATTTTCTTTTTTGGGGTATTATAATGGCTCTTTGTACGCGTTTGATTGTTGTACCTTAATATTAACAGGACACTTGCTACATTTTTATGATTACGATGCATTTTGTGGGTAAATTTGACACACATGAGACAAATACACTAATAGAGTAGGTATAAGACGGCCGTAGAATACAAAACGGAAGTTGGAAATTTATCTATTCTGATATATTCGCCCCTCTATTTCGAATTAGACAAATACATCCAGATCACATATTGTCACTTTTAGGGAGCGGCCATAGTTCAAGCGGTTAGTCGCTGGCTTCCCACCGCGGCGGCCCGGTTTCTATCCCGGGTCTGGTCAAGTGGGATTTGTGGTAGACAAAGTGGCGCTGGGGCAGGTTTTCTCCTAACACTTCGGTTTCCCCTCGCAATCTTCATTCCACCAATTGCTCCACAATCACCCTCACCTATCATCTGGGGCTGGTATAGTAGGCCAGAAGTGGCCGCAGTACAAGGGACTTAGTCCCACCCCACTAGCATTAAAATATCACTTTTAGGGAGGTACGCTTAACGAAATTAACTGATTCTAGTTCGGATTTATTAGCACCTTGGTTACACGCTCTCTCTCTTAATTACAAGTAATACAATGCTATCGCTGATTTACATTCCACCGTTGCACACGCAGTAGAAATTTGGTTTCCACAGTCGTCTCCTAGCAACGGATCTCAACACAGAAACTATCACTTCAAATCACTATGAACGCTTTTTGTCTTTAATCTCTTTGTTCTCTTCTGTCCTAATCTGTACTCAATTAATCATCTCAATTCACTAAGGACATGCTCCATTCTCGTCCTTGTGCTCTCAGCTGCCTTGTAGCTTCTACTTCGCTCCTCCTGCTTACGACTGACTCGTAACTGCCCTTGAACTAAACCCGTCACTGCATTTTCATATCTTGTAAGCACTCTATGCTACACTCTGCACTAGTCTCTCACTCTAGTCTAAGACATAACAGATACTCTTATATAAGCTTCACACGGACCACATAGAAAGCATCTTTCATCCTTGACTCCTATTGTTGTAAAGCACTCAACTGAATGTTATTTACAGGTATTTGCATAGAAACATTGATTCTTCTATGATTGCCTTTTGTGTATTCGGTCGCGGGATGTTTACCGGTCCGTTACCTAGCAACTCTCTAGCCACCCACGTTGTAATATCATTCTGGGCTGTGACAAGCTAGTTTAGTAGATTATGTGCATATGCTCCAGAGGAATTGATGCTTAGAGGAATGCAGATATCGTCTTTCGTAGAATAAAAAAATGACTGCAGCTCTCCAATCATAATGGCGAGCTTCAAAGTGTGTCCGTATCAGCGATTGGTTGAGCTACGACTACGATAGAGCGCGTGGAACTGCGTCAGTGTATTTCTCTGAATTCTCCGAAACTCAATGATGTAAACTTAAAAATCGGGCAAATGTTCTTTGTCAGGCCTCAAGAACGAAGAAAATATTAGGGGAAAAATATTAATTTGAGCAAAGATAAACTCGATTATCATTTAATGCTGCCCTTGTGGTATTTTGTCCGGAGTCAATCCAAAGGCCCGTATAATCCAGAAAAAAGTAAGACCTTAGAAAGCGGAATGGAAGTTTGGTTGTTAAGTGTAAACCTTCGCACAGAAGAGTTAAAGAAAACAAACAGGACACGGAAGACGGTCTTTTTTAATTTCACTTCTAATACATTTTTAAACCGGAAAAGAAGCAACAACTGAAGAAGTTTTAAGATGTCATTAAGTGATCACCAACCATTCATTCATGTAACGGCTTCTGCCGTAAGAAATTAACGCCATTGTTAGTAGATCGTAATTACGGAGAAGCAGTTAGCTCTCGCTTTCTTCCTCTCCCACACCCCGACCCCTTTCTTCCTCCGCTTCCTCTGCCTCGGATGCAGATGTGAAGTCCATGGGCGCGGCGTCCTGCAAAGATAACCTTAGGATGGCTGTTTCAGCTTCATTAAACTCAAGTTACTGAATTTTTGTTTTACTTCAAGGAGGAAACAATTTCATACTTCATTGCCTTATCTCTCGAAAATATTAAGTGTGCAATAAATGTCCGTTATGTTGTCCCCCTTCACGGCCGAATTATTTCAACAGTAGTAACAAGGCAATTTGCATATTTGCTTGCAGTCTACGAAATGATTCATTGTAACCGACTAAATGATAAATCTGAAGTATCTACCAACTACCGATCTAACAAATTACCTAACTAACTACCAAACTGTATTAATTAAATACAATAAATTACTCTGTGTATTCCAGTTTTGTAAGTATGAAACAGAATATCTAAAAGCATTTTTCGAATTTTTCAATCTTTTATTAGCTTTCGCACTTATTTATTGCCGGTAATTATTCGCTGCGCCGATAACAGTGATCGCGCTGTACAATGTATATCCTGTTTTCGTTCGCTCGAACACTGGGATCGTGTGTTCGAATCCCACTCGATGCATGGATATTTGTGTAGGTTTATTTTGTGTTTGTGTTGTTCTATGCATAGATAGAAGCTTTGCGATGGGCTGATCCCCTGTCCAAGGAGTCCAACCGAATGTGTATGGATTAAGAAACTGAAAATCGGATGAGAACCATAGCTTAGATATAAACTATTCGTGGCTTTCCCTAATCCTCAGAGCCGCACTATGGCTCTGGATTCGACTCAGGATTTAGCAGAAATGAGTACCAACAAACTTCTTCGGTGTAAAGTGGTGTAAAGTGCTGCCGGCACGTAACACTGAAAACTTTATTGCCGTCTGTAAGCCGATTGTTTAGAAAATGTGGAAGTCTCGACGTCTTACAGCCCTGTGGGTGTCTCAACGGCCGTTACATGGATAGCTTTACATCATCATCATCATCATCATCATCATCATCATCATCATCAGTAATCTGTCAGACGACAGGTACACAGTCTCTTCCAAAACAATTCCTCCACTTAATGCGATCTAGAGCTTTCTCCTTCAAATGACAGTATCCTCTTCTGTCCCCAAGGTCATCCAGCATCTTCTTACGTCTTCTTCCTCGTCTTCTTGTCACTTGTATCCGCCTCTGTATCTTTCCTTCAATAACTTCTTTTAGAAGGCAATTACTGCGTAAGATATGACCAATCCAATTAGCCTTCCGTTTTCTTATTTCGTGTAGGATATTCCTCTGCTCACTGACTCTAATTAACACTTCTTCATTTCTCACATAATCGGTCCAACTGATCTTCTCCATCCTTCTCCAGCACCACATTTCGAAACTTTCCAGATGGATAGCTTTACATTTTTCTCTAATTATTCGTGGTGTAAAATGAGACTGAGGCCATTTGCTATGTCGGCCTCTGTTGGACATTTTATACATAACCCGAATCATGATAAGTGGACATGGAGCAACCGGTGGAATTAAAATTGGAAGGGGAACAGAATTACTAGGATAAACCTTGCCAAGTAATTCCTTGTGCACTGTACGCCCCACATGGCTTGATCTGCGACAGAACGCAGGCCGGCAAGGTGGGAACGGCCTGAGCTATGTGATGGCCGTGTTATTCTATATATAAATGAACTGGGACATACATAAACATCAGTATAAAGGTTAAGTTGCACGGTGTTGTTAAGTGCAATTTTACAGAAATAAACAGCCCAGGTTGTAGCCGCCCTCCTCAGTGATGGGCAGCCCCACTTGTTTAGCGTCACTTGCTGTGACCGCTCCTACTCTCCTCTCTTCTTTCTTCCCACTCTTTACTTCTCTTTTCGCACCACGTGATCTTAGCAACCACGAAATAATGTATCGGGAGCAGTGTGAAATTGGGAATGGAATGATGTTGGAAGCATGACTATGAGAACCACCCCATAGACCTTAACGGGTCTTGCTTCGACGAGATGTTTATGCAAAGAAGTCCCTGCTGCTCGCAGTTCAAAGACCTGCAGGAATATCTAGTTGAAGTTGTTGACTACAGGCAGCTGAAACATTCGAATATTAAACGGTTTCCTGCCGAAAGTTGTTCATAATAAATTCCATTAAAAGCTGAGACAGCTTCTTTACAGTGCAAGGAATTATATTTAGAAACTTGTCACCTTCAATTCGTTGTTAAATTGTGAACATGACGTGAGGCTGGTGGCTAAGAAACGGAAAGATAGGGACTCTCAACGTGGAAAACGTAATTTAAGAGATAAATCTTTAACATTTGATATGGCATAGAGGCATTTTGAGGAACCGGGATAGCGTATCGGTATAGAGACTGCCTACGGATTGGACGATCAAGGGGTAAGAGTTCGAGTCCCACTAGGGTCAAGAATTTCCCCTTCTTCATGTCGTCCAGACCGGCTTTGGGGTCCACCCAACCTCCTATCCAATGGGTACCGGGGGCTCTTTCCTCGGGGGTAAAGAGGCCGTAGCATGAAGCTGGCCACTCACCTCCAGCTAGTGACAAGATTAAAAAAATGTGGGTCTACATATATACGAGTATCTGTCCCCCATACGCCTTCATGGCTTAATGCTTAATTAATTAAGCACAGGGACAAATTTACTATTTTTATAGAGGTATGTTGACACATTTCTCATTTGTTTATATTTTGTACAGAGAGAAAATTTACTCATTGTGCGAGAAGTTCATGGAACGCCTTATCTCAAGGACACTGCTCTTAGCTCAATTTTCTATGGCGTTCCTTCCACTTGCTTATAACCTTCGACAGATAACGTGTCAGGACAATCTTACTTTGATCAAATGTTGCGACGTGCCTCTAACATAGACCAAATGGAAACTGAATCAGCTCCGTCTCTGCTTCTTGGATGGTAAAAATGTAAAAGTCAAGACTGACAAATGACTGTGGGGTTGCGGTACAAATCGTTTCGCACCACCCTTCAGAGTTTACAATTGTTCTTGATAGGTGACATGTTGCGCCATATATATGGCCGTCTGCTTTGTTGCTCCGGCGTTGATATGAAGAAAAGATAAGAAAAACTTAAGGTTCTCCTGCGTTTCAGTTGGCCCTGACAACGACCTACTGGATGCCTTCTGAACAGCCTACCACTGGACCGTGGTCCATACATCTTCCGCTGCCTTCTGCCTGCCAGGCCGCGGCTTTCTGCGACTGACAACCCATTCCAAGGGAAATGCTTGCTGCGGAGGGAGGATCTTAATTGATTTTTGGCTCAGTGAAGAGCAGTGGAGGGGAAAAAGAAACGAGTGTGGGTAGAATGGGGTTGAGTGCAGTTGCACGAAGGGGAACTTATCCTCGAGTGGCTGTACCGGAATAGGCTTATTTAAATGTCTAGAATATAGTTGAGGAGAATCAGAATAAAGCGACGCTGCAGAGAGACGTTTAACCCAAAGCATATTAATACTTTTCGTCGGGATTTGCAGGGGAGAACATAACATGTTCTATTATTTCGATACATCGAATACATTTTCATAACTTTTTTTTTTTTCGCAGAAAGACGCTGTTGGCAGTTGGGTTGGCCAAGATCTGCGGCCAGAACTCTTGCCTGCCTGGTTTTTCGTGATTTCTTCCACTCTGCTCATGAAGATGCTGAAGAAGCAACTAAGAATATGCTGATGTCATTAGATTCGGTAGGTAGGTTCCAAGATCACGCTAACTGGGTTTCTTTTTATCACTGAATGGCGCGACTTACGGTCGACGGAATCGTCCTCCAGACATGAAGGGTAGCAGCGAATATGTTGAGAAGCTGTCGCGGACGGCCGACAAGATGTGGTCTTCCAGCATGGGGTTGAGCTTGGGGCTCACAAATCCTAACTGTAAAAAATAAATTTACGAAATGTATGTGAAGTTTGGTACGTGGAATATTAGAGGACTGTACACAGCAGATTCACTCATAGCAGTTTCAAAAGAAATATCGAAATATAAATTAGATTTAGCTGGAGTTCAAGAGGTCAGATAGAACAGAGGTGGCTTCGAACTATATTTTGTGTGGGAAGGGGGAATATGAATCATGAATTACAAGTGAAAATTTCTTTTTTCACAGTAAATTTTACCTGCAATTGAAATGGTAGATATTTATTAGTGATAGGATGTCGTATATAATAATAAGAGTTCGTTAGTATGAAGTTATTTTCTGAATGCTAATGCCCAAACTGAAGATAAAATAATTTTTAATTACAGTTTTACGAAGAACTAGAAAGTGAATTTGATAAATTCCTTAAACACAATATGAAATATTTATTACGAGATTTCAATGGCAATGCAGGTAGGAAAATATTTAAAAACTGATAACGAGAGTATACACTAAATTAATAATGATAATAGAGCAAGAATATTAAATTTCCGACAAACATCTGACTGTCAAAAGTACAAGGTTCCAGCACCGTAACATTCATACATTTACTTGGATGTCTCCTGATGGAAAAGCCCACATACAGATCTGCCAGAGTTTGACAGATAAGAGACGGCACTCAGAGTACTTTAAATTCTATCTTTCTGGGGGCGGACTCTGATACAAACCGTTACCTGGTGGTGACAAATTTAGGGAGAGACTGGCAGTGAATAAAAAAATAACCTATAAGTTTTATATGGAGAGGTTCTAGCTAAAAATCTTGAAAGAGCTAGAGGGTAAAGACAAGCATGGCGTTGAATTTTCAAATAGCTCCATAGTTTTGGGAAACTTAGATGACAATGTGGACGTCCATATAACT
This sequence comes from Cryptotermes secundus, assembly GCF_002891405.2. Taxonomy (NCBI): domain Eukaryota; kingdom Metazoa; phylum Arthropoda; class Insecta; order Blattodea; family Kalotermitidae; genus Cryptotermes; species Cryptotermes secundus. Next base: position 696,471 of record NW_019738352.1, read on the forward strand.
TGGGAATATACAAGGAAAAATATAACATTTTCGGCAAAAGAGAATGTAGGTGACTACAAACTGAAGGAGAATAAGCCACAACTTGAGAAAGCATTTTCAAAATTAATACAACAAAGAAATTAAACAAGTTTTAATGGTCACGATATCTTAGCGAAGTAAATGTGGATCACGTGAACAATGAAAGACGTGAGGCTAGGAGGAAGTTTAAGGATATAAAGAGGGAATATCTGAAAGGCAAAATTAATGAGATTATAACGAACAGTAAGAACAAGAACATTAGATACTTATATAGAGAAATAAATACATTTAAGAAGGGTTACCAACATAGAAACAGCTTAATGAAGGAAGAGAATGGCCATCTGCTTGCAGACTCCCACAATATTTTGAGTAGATGGAAAAATTATTTCTGTAAGAAGATGGTAGCTGAGGCCGGGGATAGTTCGGAAACCCAGAAGAAGGAAACGCTCCCGCCGTTGGAAGCCGCTACCAAGCAACGGTAGTAAATATGTGACTGTGAACATTAGTGTTTGCGTGCAATAGTGAACTGTAAACTGGAGTCACATGCTATATCGAAGTGTGTGATAAATGCGGTCATAAAACGAAAACCTGTCTTTAATCGCAATAAGATCGTGACAGTATATTGATGCCTCATCACTAGAACTGATTTATCTGACAGAATAGGGACAGATGGAGGGCTCTTGTACTCGTACATACGGTAATTAACTTTCAGTTTCCACAAAGTCTTTGGAAATCCTTCAGTAGCTGAGCGATTGGCAACTTCTCAAAGAGGACTCGGTTCCAGAGAGTTAGTTATTTAGTTTGTTAATTAGTTAGTTAAGCAGGTTCCGTGATTCAATTCGGAAATACAATAATACAGAGAAAATATAATGCATTTTCGTTTAACTACTTACGAATAATAACATTTTGGGGCCACCAACTATTGATACGTTTTATATATCTCCCTTAATACACCACCAATCCAGCATTCTAATTGTTGGTTTAACTCCCTACGCTGTTGCTGCCTACGCTGTAAGGGGCTTCACGTGACTTTCCTCATTTTCTACAGAGGCCAGTTCCGTGAGCGCATGTCTGCCTTGAAATAGGCGATGATCATCATTTCCCTAATCTTAACCTATTAGTGTTTCTTGTAATTTCACCCGTCTTATGCAACATTACACTGTGGCAGTAGAACAGAGATGCCTTTCCAGTGCTGTTGTGACACCGTCTCTCCATTTCTACTGCATTCGCCCTGGCCCAAAAGTCAGTTAACCTAAAATATTCTCTAGTATTAAGAGGAATGTTCAGATATAACCTTGTCAATCAATTCGTAGAGCGGTATCACAGCGTATTGAACTGTGATCGAGCATGGATAATATCTCGAAAACTGTTTTTTCTATAAATAGTAAAGACGTTCCTCTCGCATTCTGGTGTGCAATCTACTGACAAGATGGCGACTTCTGGGCAATTCTATACTGCGTGTCATGGTGTTCATAAATACTGTTTGTTTTGCTTTCGTGTATAAAAAAGACTTCTCTAGGGATTGAAAGAGGAGTGACAAGATAAGAAATAATTCAAAGCTTAATAAATCCATAAGATGTCAAAGATTTGTTGCAAAACTAAGAAACATTCTACTTAGTATCGCAGAGGACGTATAGTAAATTACATGTTTTACAAAGAGATCAGAGAGGAGAGATTTGAGAAGACGCTACATAAGATTTCTTTATATACAGTGGAACCTCGCTTAATGAGCATAATTCGTTTCAGAATCTTACTCGTAATGCGAGACCCTCGTTAAGCGAAACAAGTTCTCCCATATAAATTAATGTAAAATACGATAATGCGTTCCATGCCGAAAAAATACTCAAAAAATTTTATGTATAACGTTTATTCAAAGAAAATTATATATACATCGTTAAGGATCGTGAATCATCTTCATCTTTTCTTCTCTGCGGAATAACCAACATGGAATGCGAATTCGATTTGCAGAAAAAAAATCGAAATAATTAGTTTATTATTTATGATAAATATTTCATTCTTTTTTACTAGAAAGCTGTCTAGAGACATTTGTTTTGCCGACGCTTCAAAATTTTGTGAAAATGCGACACAGCATTATCATTAAATGAATTTGTAGCGCGCATAGCCACTGCCTTTTTAGGGTGATGCTTCTCAGTGTACAATGCAACAGTTTCCCATGCTTTCAGCATTTCTCTTATTGCCCCAGAAGATTGTTGCTTTGCTGTTACCTCCTCCTCCTCCTCCTCCTCNTCGTTAAGCGAGACGCCTTTACGCATTATTTTGCTCGTTATGAGAGGTGCTCGTTAAGCGAGGTTCGTTCATTATTTGTGGTTTATTTTGTAACTTTGCAAATAGCTCAGTGTATGTATCGTTAAAGGGAAAGATAATGAGTGGATAATAATTTTGAAAGAAATGGTTGTGGCCCAATTTTAAGCTGTATCCCAGAATTTCTTCGGAGGGACTGGAGAAGCCATTAAATTTCTCAATCTAGACGTCTTGTCTCTGGTCTGAAAATAAGACGAACGCTACCCACTGGACGGTGAGTCGTGTGAAACAATAGAAATGTTCAAGGAAGACATAGAAAAATTATGAGTAGGGAGAGAAAANGACATCTCGGTGAAGAGGAAATTCCTGTTCCCCTTTTTGGAATTTAACGCCTGTCCCCTGGCCAGCAGGCAGCCACTACACCGATTAAAATATTAAATAAATAATAAGTGTATTCTTGGAAGAATACGGTAAGGGGGGATTGATGTCTTATTAATTTTTTTTATTACGTATTCACTCCAAAATTAATCATCATATTTTTACATTTGCTTCTTGACTGCACCATGAATATGGCCATGTGCTTCACTCTTCTCGAACTATTTATTCTTCGTAAAATATACAATGACTGCGAGAAGAAAAACGATGAAGTACGATAAAGCGAGAGAAAGATGCAATTGTTGACAGAAAATAAAGTTTGATATCTCAGGAGCTATAAAATTATGTTCTCGGCTTCAAATCTCCACCGGGCCGTATGCTGTCCTGACGTACTTCGTGGTTTTCATTAATAAACCACAATCTTTCTCCCATGATTCAATATTGCCTCTGTGGTCTAGTGGTCAGAGTTCCTGACTACAGATCCAGAGGTCCGGGTTCGATTCCTGGCGGTACCAGATTTTCTGAGAATTAGAGTGTCTGTAAAGGGGTCCACTCAGCTCCGTGAGGATAATTGCGGAGCTATTTCAAGGAAATAGCGGCTCCGGTCTGGAATACCGAGATAACTGCCGTGGGATTCGTTGTGCTGACCACCCGACACACTCTAGCCGCAAAAGTTGGCACTAACTTCGCCGACAAGCGGCGGTTGCTCGATCGGTGTTGTTCGCTTGCGCACTACAGGCCACGGATTTTTTCATAATTATCTTTTGATCGCATTAGAAGCCAAATGACCTGGTAACACAAGGTCGTAATCGGAACTAATAATCAGTGAATCTTCAGAGCCTGGGTCCAAATGAAGTATTTCCACCGTGATAATGAAATATTTAGTATTAAATAGTAAACTTCAAGATTTACCTTTGCCTCAGAATGGGCTTATGTAACCTAATTAGCAGATCTGTCAAGTGAGGTCAATAAGATTTCTCTCGACCAATAACAGGGAGGCCTCCTATCATGACTGGCAGATACACGATATTTCTGGCTGCGTATCCAATTAAGTTGATAAATTAATGGTCACTTAGACCGTGCTCAGGTGGTTAGTAGCCGACTTCCAACCGCGGCGATCCGGGTTCGAGCCCAGGTCATATCACATGAGATTTGTGTTGGACAAAGTGCATTGGGACAGGTTTTCTCCGAGTACTTCGGTTTCTCCTGCCAGTTCTTATTCAACCGACTGCTCCACACTCGTCATCATTCATCATCCGGGACTGGTGCAGTAAGTCGAATAATGGTCCGACGCACGAAGTGGACTCAGTCTCATCGCACCCCAAGAAACAAAAGAAAGGAAATATTGGTCACTTTCTATGGGATTATTAAAACTGACTGTCTGATTTCTTGTGACCTGGCTAGGGCAATATTTATCAGTCCGGGGGGGGGGGGCAGCAATCCACAGGGGCCATTCAGAGGGTATACCGCGGGTTCATGTTTTACTCGAACTGTAACAAAGTGTAACAGTCGTTTAATAACATTGTTTAAGAGAGAAGAAGAAATTCTTATTCAAAGAAGGCAAACAATTCTTCAGGTTGTTAAGTGACATTTATTAACAAGCTCTGAATATCACCTACAATTTTTATATCGACTGATAAATTACTGCCCTTATTTCGAAGGGTTTTGCTATACACCTGAATCGTTATCTGTGCAAGCCCTCTTTGAGTACAGGGATTGACAGCCGTCAGATTTCTATAGCACTGTCAAATGCATGAATATTTATGCTGTATTCAGAACTCTGTCAACAGATAGAGCTAATGTGATGGGTAGGAAAGCTGTGATTTATAGACTTGACTGCGATAATGGATGGTCTTCAGAGAAGATTCCTGTTTGGAGCCAGTATTGCGATAACCGGACATTAAGTGTTAGAGGTAATTTAGCACACAAATGGTGCGTCGTTTTGACTTATGTAGTGATTCAGCACTCATCCTATTTACAGCATTTCTCTAGTTTTATCATGGTAAAATAATGTTTTTAAAACACCTCGTTTGTCAGGGACTATGTATGCAATGACTGATGATCATACATAATTGTATATACATAAAAACTCATACATATACTTGCTGTGTGCATAAGATGTTAGTCCACTTCGTAAAATCCAAAATACTCATATATTAAGGATAACATATAATTTTTTTCGGAAGAGAGTTTGATTCAAAATTCAGGTGGGAAAACCTGAAGAAGAACTTTGGAAGACCTAGATGTAAATGGAAGAACAACATTAAAATACACTCTGTGAGTTTTACCATCACACAACAAATATGGTATTGATTAGTGTGTAATAAAACGACCGAAACAAATTGAATAATAATTCAATTAATTCATTATAGAGACGGCACTATATATTTCGGCCTAGGTGACCACCGTCAGATGCGCATAAATAAACAATAAACATATATCTTTGTTAAATAATTTCATCAAAATGGATCCATTTTTCATTGTATTTAATTTTATATTAATGGTTTGGTGTAAATATATGAGGATTCTATTAATAAAGTAAAAAATGGAATTTACGTTTACAACAGGATGCATAACATTAATACAGTTAGAATAGACTTTGAAAGAACAGAAAGAGAATTTGTTGGCTGGTTTCACCTGGGTTCAGATAAGAATCAGGGACGGGCTCATGTGAACATGAAATAAAACTTCGGGTTCCGCACAATGCAGGGTATTCCTTGACAAATTGCGCGGTTGTCGACTTGTCAAGGACTCTACTCTCTTATGTTAGATGATTAGCAAGTTAGTTAGTTATCTAAGGGAACCAAGAGAAATTTAAAAAGTTACCTATATTTTTGTCTTAATACCAAAATATAGGAACCAAATTATTATATGAAGATAGTTAAACCTTACACTGCTGCGGTCAACATATGTCGATCTCTGAAAAACATGGCGGCCTTGCTGCGATCGATAAAACCCGTATAGCGACGTTAGAGTTTCAAATCTCAGGTTTTTTGCACAAATCTCATTCAAAATTTGGCGGGTGCATAGAGTCATCTATTGGGAACGTAATGAAACATCATTCATTTCAATGGCTGCATTCTTCTGCCCTCTAGCTTAAGAAATGTAAAAGGTTGCATCTGCACAACGAGGCACGTGCTCCGGGGTCATGTGGCCCAGGTATTTTACAGGGATAGTAAAAATGGCTTCGTATAGTGCGCGGTGCTTTCTATAATAGTTTTAAATAAAGTTGTGGACTTTGGTCAAATGTGGCATAGTGATAAGACTTTTTTGGCCATATTGGACAACCCTGACTTAACGGACTTTTCCCTTATGAAAAAATATTTTTTTAAGTTTTTGCAACTTCTGATGCCTGTTGCCTGTCTGAGGTAAGATTAGTTACATTTTATCACAAATTTTCATACTTTGCACTTAAATTATTTATAAAGGATTTATTCAAAAATAATTCAGCACGGAGGGTACAGAGAGTTACTTAACATACTAGCAGTGAAGGGTTTAATAAATACTTCCAAAATGTGAAAACGTTAAAAAATTCAGGAACTACAACAACAAATAAGGATTCTATTTGTAAGATTTGAGGCTTTCACGGCGGTGACTATGAAGAAATCAGTCTTTTGGGATTTGGCACCGTGTATATGTGGTGTTAACCGACGTTCTTCCGAAACGTCGGTTAATACCACATATACACGGTGCCAAATCCAAAAAGACTGCTTTCTTCAAGGATTCTATTTATTCAAGATTTTAAGAGTCAGTTAACGCTAGCTTCTATCTAATGTAGACTATTTTGATTTTCCGCAACATTCTTAGGAAATAAACAATGAATCGAATCCCAAAGACTATATATAACCTAATATATTGCTTCATGTGGCTGTGAAACTTTTTCTCTTACGATGAGAAATATATGGGTTCAATTCTCGACCCTCTCATATGTGCCACGTGATCCATATCATCAGTAATTTCATGATAACACTTGATAACATTCAGTATCGAATGTTACGTCATACAATGTTAATACCAATGTTAATACACATGTATCTTAAGGCAGAGGAATTTGTTTTCTTCTTCCTCTGAAAGAATTAGGTCCTTTGGCTTGTTTTAGCTTCACAGTTCTTTCGAAACTATAAATTTGAAAGAGGATCAACTTGTCGCAAAGTCCCTGTTTGCACAAGAAAACACAAACACAGAAAATGCAGGCATATACACTCATGCATCTAGTGGGATTTGAACCAATGACTGCAGTGTTTGAACAGGCGGAGCTATATCGTGTCTTAGACTCACTGGCAACTGTGACCACTCGAAAGGAAAGTATTTACGTAACATTCTATTTTATCTGAAGCACAGGATTATCCTTGCTAGGTTTTGTACCATTTGTACACCCACTTGTCTCTTCTTTCGAACTCCAAACAGCTTGTGCAGTTATCTGATCCACGGCCATCTCACTAATTGCAAGTTAATGGCCAATCGTGTTGTTTGGGGGGAACGATCATTGATGGAAGAGCACAGTACTGTGTTAGAGACATTCTGATAAATGTACACAGACCCTGGAAGTTAGTTTAAGCTTTGGTGGTTTTGAATTGCACAGAGACCATTTCCTGTGTGACGTCATAGAGTTCCGTTCCTTTCTTTGCCTCTTTTCTTTTCTTCCTAAGAGGCTGATTTAATTCAAGCCCCCAGTCAAGGCGTTCTCCCCTATCAGGGCGATTTTACTTCAGGAATACCCATATCTCATGAAGAGATAAAGGGAAGAACAGAAACAGCGTATCCTTTGTACCGAAATGCCACCGCAGAATAGCACATTTGGGATTTTTCGAATTTATGTCTTAACACCTCGTATTTCCATGGAACGTGATCTGTAAATTAATAAGAAACACAGTTGAGGTAGAAAATAATTTTTATTTTACACACACAGATGTGCGTATATATACAGATACCGCATATGAAGTTCGCTCAAAGGAAACCCGTTCGCGGACAGCACTGGCCCTGTTTGCATTAATTGTGCGACCGGAAAGTCAACATTCCATCGTGTCACACTGTTCCCATTTGCTTCAGCGCGCCTATTCTGTTTTGGACCTCATGCCTGCAGCGCCACTAACGAGATTCATTTGAATCACCATCATATGTTATACAGAACTTGGTTCGATTAATTCTGAGTAAATAAAGTCTCATTAACAAGGATCCAATTCGGTTTTAGTAACAGCAGTTTGAGAAAGAAAAGACTTAACAGAAATGTGGTTTTGCGATACAACCTCCACAGCAACTTAAATTTATCTAAAATATGTATTACTTAATAATGAAATTATTATTATTATTATTATTGAATTGAATTGAATTGAATTATTATTATTATTATTTTACTGCAATTGGGTGTTAACCCGGTGGCAGTACAACTTACACTGATACAGACAAGGAAAGTTTATAAGGGAACAATACAAAACAAAATACGTACATACAATAAACAAGGTACACACAGTGAAAATCCAAACATATAAAGTTATAAAAGGGCACGTGCTTGTGCTCGTTTCACTGCACTCGAACAAGGACACTTCACATTTTTGATTTGTTTCATTTTGGTCCGTCACACTAACAGTTACAATTATAAAAGACAAGTCCGTCCAATGTTGTCACACTGGAAGGACTTGTCTTTTATAATTGACACTTCACATTACTTCACTTGCTTCATTTGACTCCGCCTAAGGCCTCTGTACTTGCAAAAGCTTCCCAACCCTGTTTCTAACAGTGTTTAGTTTACAGGGGAAAGACCGCCAATACATAAACACGCGGTAGAGTAGTTGGTTGAGGCACTACGATACAAGGCGGAAGGTCGCGGGTTCGAGTCAAGATGAGGTGGATATTTTCAACTGACCTAATCCTTCCAGCCTCATTATGGCCCTGGGGAGGTCTCAGCCTCTAACAGAAATGAGTACCAGGAATCTTTGTAGGGGGCTAAGGGCGGCCGGAACGTAAGGCCGACAATGTTCTCGCCATCCTTGAACCGATTTTCTTGAGAAAATATGAGAACCTCGACGTCTCCCAACCATATGAGCTTCCAGGGCCTGGACGCACATCTTTCATGTGACAGCAGTGTTGCCACTACTTGTTATCCAACCCTTGTATGATTTAGTCCAAAGTTCCACCTGAGAATCTTCTTCTCAAGCACGGTACTTAGGAGGTATGTACTTTGGACCTGCGAGTGAAGAAGAATTAACAGAATGAAGAAAACTGTACAATGAAGTACTTCAGAACTTGTTGTGTATTAAAATGTTTTTATGGTGATGAAATTACGGAGGATTAGAAGAGCGGGGCATGGAGCGTGAGGGACACTCACAGAAATACATGCATTTTTTGGTATAACTCAAGCAACGACAACACTCATAAAATTTGTGTTCGTGATTTCTTTGACTTCTTTAACCTCAGACCGCTTTAATATTTTTGTGTTATTTTTTAATTCGCTTAGTGGGAGGTGGAGTCAAACTGGGTACAATCGGCACGGCGGCCACTCATTGGCCTATTGTGGCCTGCCCCGGGTGATTATGATGATGGAGAATTTGGTGGAATGAAGATTGGCAGGGTAAACCGAAGAACTCGGAGAAAACCCTTCCCACCACCAATTTGTCCACCAGAAATCCCACTTGACCAGACCCGTGATCGAACCCGGGGCGCCGCGGTGGGAAGCCAGCGACTAACCGCTTGAGCTATGGCGTGGCCTTTTTGTGGGTTGGTTGGATATTGTTCCACTTCTTTTCAGCAGTTCTGTTGACATCAATACTTTATTTGTTCTTGACGTTATCTTATTATCTCTGTGGTCTCTTTCCCAATGTGTCTCTTTGTTCATATTCTGGCTGTTCACAGGCGCTTTAACAAAACGGTTTAACCCAATTATTATACTTACTTCACTTCTTAGCATCAATTTGGTTGCGGTGTGTGGTAATTGCATGAAGCTGTGACTGCCCATAGTAGAAGCGGCCTTTAATCATGTAATACCGCAGAAAGATGTGTCTCCTCCACTGTCGGTCAGCCACTTGTTGCAGAACTTTACGTTATCGCACACCTGCGAAATGGATGGGCGGATGCTAGGCGCTCTACTCTCCAACAGGAAACTTGTAATGGACGGGAAATCAAATTGCTCAGGCGAGAGTCCAAAACCGCACATTCTAACTGAGCTAAAGGAACTTTACAAAGCACCCGGATATTTCCGATATAAAATTGTATCATGAGGCAGCGTTGCACGCACGCTGCAGAGAACCCCTGTTACATAACGCTTTCACTGTGAATAAAATTGAATATTTCAGAGAACAAAGTACCGTGTGCTGAGTTTTGTCATCAAGAGACTGTATTGATTGAAAGTGTGTCAAGTAAATCTGCAGAACTATTGCATTAACCCATACATAAATTAATAGCTTATATTCCTGGAAGGTAATATTTTGTATTACGAACACTGTGCTGAAAACAAAAAGTCCTTGTTGGAATACAAATATTTTTACGTAAATTATTTTCCATTTTGTTTACGTCTCTCTTCTAGATATATATCTATGATGTAAATTTAATATTTCACTCACAACTCTCTTCCCCTCCCGAATGGAGCAAGTCCCTTTTACATAACTGGCCAAGAACGTATTCTGGAATTCATGAAAAAATATGAACAAAAATAATTTTGTAAAATTGTAGCTTTTTGCTGCTGCTGTTACCCAGACCGTTGTCTTCTGCATTGTGCTACTGTATACTCATGTACGCTGGTACCAGTATTCCGAAGAAGTTCTCTGCTCCAATCTTTTGGGCTGAAAACATCTCAATCCCTAAAATGACATTCCACGTCCTCCTCTGAAATGTCTTGTCTACCTACAGAACTACAGGCTATAGGACGATCGGAAAAAATTAGCGAAGGAATTATATTTATGTTTTGACAGTAACCAGTATGCCTATGCTTTATCGAAAGTCAGTCCTATTTAGCAGAGAAATATATTATTTTTCCTTCCAAAAAATGTCCTGATCAGTGGAAGGAATCTATTATTGCACCAGTTCACAAGAAAGGTGATAAAACTGACTGTAGTAATTAACGAGGGATATCACTGCTATCAACTTCATACAAAACTTTATCCAATATTCTTCTCTCAAGATTAAGTCTATAGATAGATGAAATTATTGTGGATCATCAGAGTGCGTTTCGACGTAACAGATCGACTACAGATCAGATCTTTTTGCATTCATCAGATATTGGAGAAAAAATGGGAGTACAATGAGACAGTACATCAGCTATTTGTAGACTTTAAGAAAGCCTCTGATTCAGTTAGAAGGGAAATATTTTACAATATTCTGATAGAGTTTGGGATACCCATGAAACTAGTTAAGCTGATTAAAATGTGTTTAAACGAAACGTATGATAAATTCTATAGAGGTAAATATTTGTCTGATGAATTTCCTATCCAGAATGGTCTAAAACAAGGAGATGCTTTATCGTCACTCTTTTTCAACTTTGCTTTAGAATGTGCATTAGGAAGGTCAAGGGAAAGCAGGTGCCGCTGAGATAAAACGGGACACATCAGCTGTTGGTCTATACCGATGATGTGAATCTACTGGGTGATAATACAGGTACCACAAAGAAAAACACACAAACTTTAATTAACTCTTGTGAGGAGTTTGGTCTAGAAGTAAACACAGAGAAAACTAAGTACGAGTGTATGTTACTGTCTCGTCACCAAAATGAAGGGCAAAATCATGACATAAATACAGGAAACAAACGTTTTGAAAACGTGGCACAGTTTAGATATTTGGCAACAACGATAACAAATCAAAACCTGATTCAGGAGGAAATTAAGAGGCGATTGAACTCAGGTAATGCTTGCTGTCATTCAGTCCAGAACCTTTCGTCTTCTCGTCTGCTGTCCAGAAATATAAAAATTAGAGAAAAATCTTTAGTTTTGCCTGTGGTTTTGTATGGATGTGAAACTTGGTCTCTGACATTAAGGGAGGAACATAGACTGAGGGTGTTTGAGAATAGGGTGTTGAGGGGAATATTTGGAGAGAAGAGAAATGAAGTGACAGGAGGTTGGAGAAGACCGCATAACGAGGAACTTCATAACTTGTACTCTTCTCCAAGTGTAATTAGAATGATCAAGTCAAGGAGGATGAGATGGGAAAGGCATGTAGCTCGATTGGGGGAGAAAATTAATGCATCTAGGATATTTGTGGGAAAGCAGAAGGAAAGAGACCACTGGGAAGACAAAGGCGTAAGTGGGTGGACAATATTAAAATGGACATTAGAGAGACAGGATGGGACGTTATGGATTTGATTGATCTGGCTCAGGATGAGGGACCAGTGGAAGGCTCTTGTGAACACGGTAATGAACATTCGGGTTCCATAAATTGTTGGGAATTTCTTGAGTAGCTGCAGATTTGCCTTCTCCTCAAGAAGGGCTCAGCCCCATAAGTAAGTAAGTCTTCAATAAACTGATGACCTTGATGCTTATATAGGATTGATTGAAATAATTTTATTCCTTTCCACTCAGACGGCATTTTGGAAAGAGAACTGAATTTCTATCGGGCGAACATTGTACTTAACACTGAGGAAATTTTTATTCAAATTAGTGATATATCTTAATTCATAATTCGGCACTGACAAACATCAAACTTTCCTGCATGTTTCATCCTTCTTGCTGAGTTAGGTAACGAAATTTCCGTAACACCACATAACAATTACGGACTGCTTGGTTCCTTCAGATGTTAAATAATTCCATTTCCTTCACACCAGTTATAATAATTATACTGTTTCTTCTGGGCTTAACGTAATTACCTCCACACTAGGTGCTGTATTGTACCGAGATTCTGCTGGATTTAAATACTCATTTATGCTCTTCACAACATATAATGATTATACCGCAGTTCTTCTGGAGTTAGGTAAGGAAATTTCATCAACACCAAATAAAATGGTTGTACTTTTGTTCCTCTGGAGTTAAATAATCACTTTTCTCTCACTCCAGATCTAAGAAATGAAATATTTAGGCTGCCCGCTCAATACGCAGGACAAACTGGAACAGCATTCTGCACCAGATTGGGACTTCATAAGAACTCAGAAAAGGAAACCGTATAAACACACTCGTAAAATACCATACATAACTTGCAAATGAATGACATAAACACAGACACATCTGCCACAATATACAAAGTACTACAGGAAACGAACACCAGATAGCAGGACGCAACACACCCAGCATCCTAACTATACGAGTAAAATGTGCTACAGAGGGCCGGATGGGCATTGCGTGGGCCATTCTTGTATATACACAATTGTTTAAATAGAAAACCTGGGTATCAACACAGTCGAAGTCACACCGATTCACATGAGGAAGGAAAGGACAATATTTGGCGCTAAATCAAACAACTGAAGCCGTTCGGAGGAGGATACATGTACATATATACATTTTTGCTTAGAATGACAAATACTGAGACCTCGCAGAATATTGACCTTTCCTCATGAGACACTCTGTATGTAACTTAAAAGAACTCCTATATAACCCATTACATATTATAGATAAGGCAGAGACGCTCACAGCAACAAATTGTTAGTCCACGTAACTAGAATTAGTCCGAGAAAAGCAGAACAACCTTGCAGTGAGCTGTAGAGTGCTTCATCACAGCAACCTGTAGCCCTGTACACCGGTTAGGCCGAAACGTGTAGTGACAATAAAGAGGGACGGCGACAGAGTATTAACCGGCGTTGCACATAGACGGTAAGAAAAGCGGACTGCAAAGTCAGATCTACACATTGCAACAGGACGCTGCAATTTAGTACTTCTTTAGTTAGCTAAAGTTGGCTTTAACTTCACCGACAAGCGGCGGTCGCTCGGTGGGTATAGTTCGCTTGCGGACTAAAACCACGGAGTTCTCTTTTCTTGTAGGTAGGTAATGTAATTTCCTGAGTACCATATACAGAGTTACTATAAATGATTCATTCCATTTCAAAACATTGTACTTTCCAAAGTAATATACATACAAGATAATTTAGACACGAAGAGAACCGCAACCTCACAAAGTTTTCATCTTGATACACCAGTTGGCAGCATGAATGCAGTGTCTCACAAAATAGCGACGAAGCTGGAAAAGAGTTTCTGTGTGTTGGAATATGCGAGATGTTCGTCTGTTATTGCAGTGCAGAGTGCATTCAGAGCAGAGCACAGGAAGGAACCACCATGTAAACAGAGCATTCTGCTCTAGTATCGGCAGTTTAAGGATGCTGGTTGTCTGTGTAAACGGAAAAGCACGGGGCGACTAATATAGTGTTTTGAAATGGAATGAATCACATGTAGTAACCCTGTATAATGGATATACTTGGATTCTGCTGAAGTTAACCATATTTTGTTCACACCCAAAGCAGTAGTTATAACAGAGTTATTGTACAATTAGGTAACTGAATTTTCTCAGTACCACATGAAGTGGCTATACTTAGGTTCCTCTGACTTAGATATTCATGTTTCTCTGACACCACATGTAATAGTTGGACATACGTAACTCAACTAGAACACCAGATATAATGGTTATAGTTGGGTCCGTCAGCTTCCGAAGTACAACAGAATTACCCTCTGGCTGTTACCATTGGACGAACGATGATATTTTGCTGCAGATAAGCATTTTTTGTTCAGTGAATAGTGGCGAATTGCAATTATTTAATAAAATCACACAGTCGAAATAGTTTTTGCTGTGATGGGTACAGAAAATAGGGAACACAATTGAATTAGTAAATCAAATTTGCTTGACGCCAGAGGTAATCCCTATACGGCAGATCTGCATGACCCATATTGAGGGTGAAAATCTCTGAAATGTTATTAATAATAAATTAGTAGTTTGGCCTGAACACACTAGTACAATCAGCGGAAAACATTTGCTTTACACCAGGTGTAATGGTTTAGCACGGTATTACTAGAATTACCTAATTATGTTTTATGCTTTGCAGGTCTGATAGATATTAGGTTTTCATTTGTAGTTCTTGAGAAGACAGTGTACCGTGCAGAACAGAAATTTTAAAAGGTACCTCCTTTCAAAGATACAAGTTCAATATATCTTTAATGTTCCTACATAAAGTGTGATAATACCCGAAGAACATCAGCGTTAGCTTTTTAAGTTTGTGAAGGAAGTTCTCGCCTGTGTGAACATCATGTCACTGCGACATTAGTATTGAAGAGCCTTACGGAATCCTCTTACGTTCTCAGGGCCCACTCACCTCCACAACTGTTTGACATGACTCTGACACTAAGCTGTGACATCCGCTAAGCTAGCGGGCAGGTCAGAAAGTGTCGCAGAGTGCGCCAAGTCATTTGACATATTCACGGTGCCCACAACTTAAAGTTCTTAATGTCCCTGTAACTTTACCACATTGCCTTCTAATATCAGCATGTGTCAGATATTCGACGTATATTTTACTCAAGAAATTGTTCGAAATTGGAATGAGAGCGTTTATTTGGGGGAAGAAACTTCTAGATGATCCCAGGGACCTCAAGTTCCAGTTTTCGTACAGTCACCAATCGCTCTTTGATTCGAATCTCACTCAAAGGAAACGTGTTTGTTGAGTCTTCTTGTGTTTATGACCTACTGCATAGGTAAAGGTATTGCCGGGAATCGATGCCCCCTCCAGGGGACACTGCAAGACACCTAATAATTCATAGTTCAAGAAGCTAATTCTCATAGTTTAAAAGGTTAATATTTAATAAATAAATTTTAATAAGAAAATTAATATAGATATATATGCAAATAAATGTATTCCTGAAGGAAAATATGCTGTCATTTTTAATTTCGTTTTATTTGTTGTGTATTTATATACGATAATGTAAATGGTGCCATCAATGAAATAGTAATATCTACAAAATAAAGGGAAAAGTTAATAATATATCAACATTTATTTTTATTATTATTTATTCTACAGAGATGTTGCTCTACATGTGTTGACATTTCCTACATCATCATCAANAAATGTTGATTAGTTAGTGCCCAGTTTTGTCTTTAATTTGTAGTTATTATTGTTGTGTAGACCGCCAAATTTACGCTACTGTACAACACACAGCAGGTTGTATACCATAAAATTTGTATTTACATACGCTTTCAGTGGTTCGAATTGCTATAGAGGTTGTTAGCAATGAAGCAGAAAGGATGTGGTAGGAAGTGATGCCAACCTAATATACATCTTCATTTACCTGGAGAGGCTCACCAAAACGACAGTAAATTTCAATATTATAATTGGTCTCAAGTCCGAAATTTGAAGCCGAGACATCCCGAGAATGAAACAGATTGCTACCACCTCGACCGAAAAAATAATGATGATCCTTCTACAAATTATTCTTACTCCGACAATTTCAAGGCGCAAAACAGACTTATTTTGCCGTTTATTTCAACATTAATTTATGTTCATTTATTTCAAATGCAGTTTATGGTTGAGAAGTGATTAGCAATCCCTGTAACAGGCCATGGAGGCCCGTATGGTTGTGAGACGTCGAGGATCCATCATTTTCTAGACAATCGATTCACAGATGACGGTGAAGTTGTCAGCCTTACGAACCAGCCTCCCTTTACCCCCAAGAAGATTCCTGAAAAACATTAACATTAGAGGCTGAGTCGACCACAGGACCATAGAGCGGCTGGAAGGATTAGGTCAATTGAACATTCCAGTGGCGTCATAGGGAATTGAACCCGCGACCTTCCAGTTTGTAGCATAGTGCCAAAAGCAAGCACACTGCCGCGTGATCCCGTACTGAACTGTATACA
The DNA here is from genome assembly GCF_002891405.2 of Cryptotermes secundus. Classification (NCBI taxonomy): domain Eukaryota; kingdom Metazoa; phylum Arthropoda; class Insecta; order Blattodea; family Kalotermitidae; genus Cryptotermes; species Cryptotermes secundus. The sequence continues at coordinate 712,872 of NW_019738352.1, forward strand.
GTCATAAATTCTACTGACGAGAACGCTGTGTACAGTAAGAATAGCACACCATGTTCTTGTGTTTGAGGAATGCTTCCAGAGACTCGGCCAGACCACGCTCACGACAAGCCCGCCGGAGTAGTTGCCGCAGTTGTGTGGCTCGACACTATAACTTATCAGGATGACATTCGGATGAGCAGAGCTGAACAACTGATCTCCTGGTTTTCCGACCTCATAGCCCACTATATTTCTTTTAAGTCAAGGCAAATAGAATGAGAGCCACTGAGTATTTTCTATAGTAGTTCTGATTCTACGCAGAAATATGAAAACGGCCAAGAAACATGCAGCTTCAATGGAACTCGAATGTTCACTACCATGTAACACAAGCATATACTTAGGTCTTATTCTGAACCAATGAAATTCAGTCCACACCCTTGTACTTTGGGTTACAATGAATTGCTATTCTCCAACACGTGACTCTTTCCGTGGGGCAGAGAACTTTATGGGAATTTTATCTTCGGCTCTACAGACCTTTCTTGGACCTTGGCCGCTTTTTCAGTTCCCTAATCTTTTACACGGTCTGTAGGACTCTTTGGACGGGGGATCAGCTAGTCGCAATACCGCTAGCTTCACACCGGACAACATAAACAGAAAATAAACGCACACAGACATCCATGTTTGAAGTGGGATTCGACTCACGATTCCAGTCTTTAAACGGCGAAATAAGTTCATGCCTTAGATTTCGTGGCCATTGTGATCGACTCGCAAGGGAATTTAAACTGCCAAAATTATCCACCTGAATTATTGTGTTTCTTATAGTTTTCATGTATGTTACATATGGCGTTTATCTCTTCCTCCTTGGTCCTTTCATCCACATAATATTAGAAGAATTATACAGATTATGAAGCTACACATTTTTGTATTTTAGCCAATTTTCTCTCACTATATTCAGACAAGTAATGTAGTGCTTTTCCTGCACTTGAATCGAACAGTTTTTCTACTTCCTTTATTTTCAGTCCCCACGATTTTTATAGTATGAAACTGCTTGCGTTAGAAAGGTAAACAAAAATGATGGGATTAGCATAGCACGTAGCATGAATGGGAGAGATAATATAGGCTTACAGTAATTTAGTTGGAATATCTAAAACGTAGAGACATTACAGAGGTCTATTCAGATCTGCGAAAATAATACTCATATTAAAATAAGTCTGAGAGAAAACAGTTGTTAGGTTAAAGACCGCATTTACCTGGCTTAGGAGAGACAAGTAATATTATCTTAGTAGTACTAAGATGAAGCATCTTTTTCCACAGAAGTGGAAATTTTCTGGAACATCTTATCAACCATTAGCTTCTCGAAAGCCTCTAGTCTACGAATAGTCATATCTTACAGAACTGTTCATGTGAGAACGATGAGGGGGGGGGATGTAGGTTGAAAGGTTTCTCTAGTGACACGTCTGAATTTTAATCTGAGAGAAGTTTCTCTCGAATGGCACGGAGCGAGTGCTCAATGTACCAAGGTTTTGGATTGATGGCTTTGCGTTTTGGTGGTTTAACGATTTCTGCTTTGCTGCTGAAAGAGAATTCCCCTTGCAACTAAACGCCATACGAAACAAATGTAAGAAAATGCCTATCCTGAGGTAACACTAACAATTAAATGAGAACAAGGACACTGCCCTTTTGCAATTTTGCTCGAAGTAGTCGGGCTTTAATTTCATTTGTCATTATGACTTTTATTTACTACACTAGACGAGTGAAAATCAATCCCGACAAGTTGAGAATTTTTAAAATTTGTTTATTAATACATTTTCCCACCCTTATGTATTGTGACATGCAGCCGAATGATCGGACTAGTGCAGCCAGAAGAGACGGTTGTTGCTGAGGTAGGTCGATAAGGAAGTTTCCTCGGCAACGAACACGTGATGCAACATTACAGAAAGTGCTGGAAGCGATGTTTTCTATGTGGGCCGTGCCGAGGCTATGCAGCTAAAGCTTCCAGTCAGTTGAAGGTTAGAAACAAAGTCGCAGTAGTCTGAAGGTTCCAGAGCCGTCAGGAAGTAAAATATGGCCTGAGTCCCGAGGCACTCGGAACCAAGTATCACTGTGCTGGAGGGTTAGGTGCGAGACAGGCTCCAGCCAGAGCTGACAGAAGCCGGCAACGAAGTGAGTAATAGAAGATATTGTTAGGATTCATTACCAAGCAACAGCTTGTGAGGATAAACTGAGAAGACTTGTGTGTACTGTAATGGGACGAGTGTACATATACGTATTAGCGAGAGCGCTATAATCTCTCGAAGTTACGATGTATAATTACTGCCAAATCCAATTACTACTCCGAACCCTGTGTCCAGTTACCAACTGCGTCACAGTAATTATCCCCATATACTGAAGAGTATTTCTGAAAACTTAACGATATCTTGTGTTCCATACAAGAAATGATACATCGCATGTCTTTTATAATACGTGATGTTAAGCAAGAGCTCATTTTATATCATGAAAATGATTAAATTGGATACAACTGAAGTCCTGGAACCTGCTAATAAATTACAATGAACATTCTCCAGACCCAATAAACCACTAGATCCAAGCCATGCTGCACAAAATATCCCATGTAGTCGCGTGGCATTCCGGTTTAATCTCAATATCCCAATATGTTTGCCCTGGGGGAAGGGCGCGTAGTCCTCTGGGAGCAACATATCCCAGAACGATAAGCCCCTGGCTGACTGGTGGGTACTATAAGACGGAGACACAAGATCACGGCAGCGGAAAATGTATATAAAGAAGAGATGGTCAGACACATAGAGGGGACCTTCAGCTGCTATATCTTGTGTCCAAAATCGATATTGACAAATTTTGTTAGATGAACTGCACAGAAATCGAGTCTGAAAACCTTATTACGTAGCAGGAAGAATTTTCATATCGTTCCAGTGTTTTATGTGATATGGTTCGGTCAGGAAAAGTCTGTATCAAATATTCATGTTCTTGTTCTTTCTCGTGTCTCTATTCCATATCTGGAAAAGGTTGTAGATGTCATGAAATCTGGTCATATTTCTGTGTGGAGTTTATTGCACAGTATCACAGAAAAGTAAGATTAGTGGGGAAAGATATTGTCTCATACCGGATTACACATTGGCTTCATCTCCACACTGATCACATTGAGTTACTGTTAAACTAACTAAACTAATTTCATGCAGCTGAGATTTTCTCAAGAATTTCACAGCGGTTTATGGAACCAGAAAATTTATTACCGCTTTCACAAGAGCCGTCATGTAGTCCCTATTCTGAGCCAGATCGATTCGGTTCACACCACGCAATTTTATCTCTCTAAGATTAATTTTAATATTGTTCATCCACATATGTCTTTGTCTTCCTAGCGGTCTCTTTTCTTCTGGCTTTCCCACCAATTTCCTACATGCATTCCACTTCTCCGTCATTCGTGCTACATTTTCTGCCCAACTCATCCTTTCACTTGATCATTCTCATTATACTTGGAGAAGAACACAAGTTAAAGCTCCTCATTATGTAGTTTTCTGCAACCTCCCGTCATTTCATCTCTCTTCGGTACAAATATTCTCCTGTTACTAACAGCATCGTTAAATTACTACAGATCCTTCCCATATTTGATGGACTGATTAGTGCAGTCTGCTTTACAGTATTTCTTCCGTGGATTGTGAAAATGTATCAGGCATTGAAGTTGTTCATAATTTTACATCATGATTTTAAAGGAGATAGAATTTCTGGTTGCCACTTAAGCATCAATCGGGCAGCGCCATAGCTCAAGCGGTTAGTCGCTGGCTCCCACCGCGGCAGCCCGGGTTCGATCCCGGATCTGGTCAAGCGGGATTTGTGGTGGAGAAAGTGGCGCTGGGGCAGGTTTTCTCCTAGTACTTCGGTTTCTCCTGCCAATCTTCATTCCACCAATTGCTCCACAATCACCCTCACCTATCATCTGAGGCTGGTACAATAGGCCAGAAGTGGCCGCAGTACAAGGGACTTAGTCCCACCCCACTAGCAATAAAAAATAACCATCAATCGCTTTTCTAATAGCACTATATTTCTTAAGTTATATCGCTACAGACCTGTTATTGATTATGAATCAAGAATGGGAGTAGCACAGTTCTCAGATTGGAAATGGCCCACGATAAATTACTCAGGTATGCAACGAAATTTAATTTATTATTAATAGTAGGACACATTGTTAATTTTACTGTTTATATATACACATTGTACAGAGCATTTTAATCGTAAAAGTAAAGGCGATGTTAGGCAGAAATCATGTATATTCCCCTGACACCAATTTATAGGCCTACAGACCTGTTATTATGAAAAATTTTATTTCAGCGAGGGGCTTATTGCTCAATTGCCCATTATAACTGCATGTACTTTGATGTATGTAGACTAATTTGAAATTTTCCAACAGTCGCCATTTCTATAATTGTTTACTTAAGCATTTCATACATAATGTGTAGGTGTTTCTTGTTTACCTCTTTAACCACATTTCACCTACGTAGCTCCAATTGTCCATTATTTGTCGGTACTAAATTTGAACCTAAAGGAAATCTTCACAAAGTGCCGTAGGTTTGTCACATGCTGAAAATTGATTAGCAAAATAAATTTGCATGTTCTAAAATTAATTACCGTTCATCACTTCAGGATATTCAAGTAAAAGGCGCTAGAGATGCTGCTACATCACTAATTTTGGAGTCCGCCATGTTGTTACTAATTATGGAAGGAAATTACAAAATATGACGTTAGTGATGACCTTATATTCCATAAAGTCTCGCTAAATTTCGCGATAAGTGAGTCAAGACTGAAGTGTGACGAGGGACAGGCATAATGGTGATCTAATTAGTATATTTACTTTTCTTAATAATGGAAAACAGCTTAGCAAAATAGATAAAACATTCCATGGCCTGTAGTCTACAAGCGAACTATACCGACTGAGTGACCGCCGCTTGTCGGCGAAGTTATCGCCAACTTTTGCGACTAGAGGGTGTTGCGTGATTAACGCAACGAATCCCCACGGCCGTTAATCTCGAGTTTCTAGACCGGAGCCTCTGTTTCTTTGAAATAACTCCTCAGTTATCTTCATGAGTCTGAGTGAGCCCCGTTCCAGACCCACTATTTCTCAGAAAATCTGGTATGCTTGGAATCGAACCCGGACCTCTAGATCTGTAGCCAAGAATTCAGACCAATAGACCACGGAGGCAGTCCTTAGCAAAGTAGCTACAATTAATAAATTTGAACTAAATTCAACAGTTTGTGTTTTATTGCACATAAGCATCGTTTTTTTAGTAACCCCGACTCATCCAGCTGATTATGAGCAAGTCCACCAGGTCGAACTGCGGAGTTTTAAAGCGTGTCACAGTGCCTTGAGAACAGCGGCCATTTACTGCACGGAATGTATTATAACTTCTTACCTTTTCCTGAGTTCACTACACAGTCTTGGAATATTGGCTACGTAGGACAAATTGTGATTCACAATTCCCTCAACTTCTGCGGAGGAGAGATTGAATCGAACGCATAAAACTCTTGTGAACTGACTTTTACTTTTGAGAAAGAAAGCTCATACATTGTTCGTAGAATACTGTACCATAAGATGAAATAGAGTGGCCTAAAACATTCTTCTTTTTGGCCGAAATAACTTGATACAAAGGACAATTTATGGGCCTCGTTATATTGCTAATGTGAAAAAGAGCCGAACATTCTCGTCTCACCGAAGATAAGTGGAGTCGCAGAGTAGAGGGCAGATTTATTCTCTTTAGTTCACTCGCGACTCACCTCCAACTAGTGTCAAGTTCATGAACAGTAGATCTATATATCCACTCTCCCATACATCTTCATGTCGGAGTGCTTAAATTGTTAAGCACAGGGACAACTCTACTTTTTTACCTTACACCACTCGTGAGCTACAAAATTTCTCTTGAATATCTCAGAACTACGAGTATTTACAAACAGCAGCATAATATAACGTCATAATATGCATTGTGGTACAGTTGATAGCACTAGTATTCTCTGACAGTTTTGAATTTCGAATTTAAGAAGAGACTGACCGTTATTCGTGTATTTCGAGAAATTTAAATGCAAATACTGTCTTAACATCATGGCAGATTTAATAGAGCTGCTATACCTTATGTAGAATATCTCATTTGTTCTGTTTTCATAATTTTCTTCAGGTTCCATAAGGCAAATTCCGTGACAGCTTTTTAAAGTAATTACTCGAATTCATCACTCGAAGTCTACATACATTAGAGCAATATAACCCACGTATTCCAAAATCATCATAAAATAATTAAGAAGAAAGATACAAAAAATATTGAGGTAGAAACAAGTCAAGAGACCTCAAATGGTTTCCTGTCCAGAGCAACAGAGATCTAGTTAATATCATCGTATTCATTTTTAAGATACATTTTAATATTATTATGTGTATGAGTGACTAGAGATGGGGCTTGGATTGGTAATTGGTTTTATTTATCACTTACAGGTCGTAAGTACACTTAATTATAACATTGCTTCGAATTATGACACTCCAAAGCACTCCACACTAAACTCCTCAGTCTATCTGCATTATATATCTTGTATAACACAGGAACCGAATTACACACTCCCAATACCACTGCGCTATAGCACTCACAAAACCTTCAAATCACACGTTCAGGTCTTCTTCCATTACGAAAATTCCCGCGCCTGTCTCGCACCTAGAACTGACTTCTTAGGAATTCCAGTCTTTCCTCAAATTAGCCCTCATACGGACACGCGGAAAACACAGCTTCATCTGCTGTTACGTAATCGTCGCGTCTACAAAGACGTTGCCCAGTAACGCGTTCATTAGCTGACGCCGAAATGTCTTTACCACAGCGCTGCCTAGCAACGAGCGCAGTGCTGCTCAACACGGTGTGGCATGGAGAAAACAACGTTTTCCTTATTGTTGCTTAATTGCCGTGTTAACAGAGTTCTGTGCCTCAACAGTTCTTGCATGGTGTAAATACGCCACTCGTATTATCCTTGCCGCTCAAAAATATTTCTTTCCCTCTTTATTTTCATATTCATTAAACGTCTTCCGTGCGTCGTAAACGCGTAGTCCATCTAATCCTCGATTTTTAGTCATCACCGTCATCATCATCGTCACCGTCATGAAGAAGTGTTTACATTCAGTCCTCTAAACGATAAGAGATCATAAGTCGGTCGCAATATTATAGTTGTCAAATTGTAGAGTGAATTTTAACCATATTTCAAAAGAGGTAGTTGCTTTCTAGCGAATTTAATCAATTCATTATTTCCCTTTTTCTTGCATTCGTAACGAAATTTGTAAAAAAAAATGCATCAGTGAATTCTGCCATGTGTGTCTGCCCATTTGTTTGTAACATGAGAACCACTGAACAAATTTCCATGAATATTGTAGACTTCAATTCAAAATTTCCAGCGCAATCAAATTTCGGTTAAAATGGGACAAAAGTAACAGAGATTTCATTCGAATATATACATGCTTTTCTGTGCACACCTCAAGCATAATTCGCTAGATATTTATGGAGGTTGAAAATGTTCTAAATACTGTTACAAAAGAGAAATGAGACACAAGATATATAGCAATATGCTTTTCCATAAATCTTACGTTTTTGAAGATATTTGAACAGAAGTGTGTGAATTTTCCACAATTGTTACTTTTCTAGCTGTTTATTAAAGATTTTAAAAATTAAGCAATTTGCAACATGTCCACTGACTTATGATGCCTGACGATTGGTGCAGTGAGTTCTTCAATAGGTACCTACCTACAGGGACTACTAAGTTATAGCATAACCCAGAAAAACAAAACATGATTCTTCTTTACTGCAGAAACCTCAAATCTAAATAAATTTTGCAATATTCATTTAAGACTGCTAGTAGGGCCAACTATGAGTGGATTTGGGGGACACACATTTTCCAAACGCCTGTTTTCCTTTTCACCTGTTTAATTGGAAAGGATGGTTAAATACCATCTTTGATACAGAACGGAGAATATAGGCACCAAACTTAAGTAGGAATAAAACAAGAGACCAACTTGTAAGTTTTGAGGTTTTCACGGCGATGACTATGAAGAAAGTCGTCTTCTGGGATCGGGCGCCGTGTATTCTTGTTTTCAACCGACGTTTCGGAGGAACGTATCGCCTCAATCTTCAGGGCAGGTGAATCGCGATGCGAATGCAGAGAGCAGTAGCTGTACTGATTCGGGAGTGAAAAGCTCNAAACTGGGGTAGTGTAGTTCTCTTGAAGGAAGAGATGAGAGGTTTCCATGACTTGTTGAAACAAAACCCTGTTTCTTTGTTCATGTTGTTCGGATGGATCAACCGGTTCTTCTTGTTTACCCGCTACCTCCGTGCCATTGACCTCCAAGTTGTCTGGATTCACTGGCCGGTCCCCCCCCTCCCATTTCCACCCCGGACCATATATGGCCTTAATCGCTGTTCACTGTTCCCATTGGTCCCCTCTCCCAGACCATATATGGCCTTAATCGCTGTTCACTGTTCCCATTGGTCCCCTCTCCCAGAGGCCCCCCCCTCTTCCTGTCGTCTATATATACTAGCGCTTTTCACTACCGAATCATTGCAGCTACTGCTTTCTGTATTTGCATCGCGATTCACCTGCCCTGAAGATGGAGGCAATACGTTCCTCCGAAACGTCGGTTAAAACCAAGAATACGCAGCGCCAGATCCCAGAAGGCGACTTTCTTCAAGAGACCAACTTTGCTTCCTGTTCGTGTAAGTTTTGTGGCATGAGAATTCAAAAGTGATTATTCTTCGTGCTGAAAAATGTGCGTCAAGTCTTATTGATGTCTTACATAGGATGCACCTCTTAATAAGACAGAACTTCTTGAATTCAACAATCTTCTTATGTACTTTGTCGTATCTCTTCCTGCGACGTGAATATAAATTGTGAACGGATCTTAGAAATGCACTGGATAGCAGAAAGCTGCATTACATCTTCGAAAATTAACTGATATATTCAAAGTCTGTTTTTACTTAGAAGTGGAAGTAGTAAAGTCTGCAAAACGAAGAAAATAAATAGACCCCAATATTTCGTAGTGTTACGTTTCAGACATGTTCATATCACCACTGGATATTAACATTACCTACGGGGAAAGCACATTTCCTTCCTGCTTCATTACATGAATGCCCACGATACAAATTCTGAATAGTATTGTGACGTATCGACCAATTGCTAGGCAACGATTAATATACACGTTCCAGCGAACACGCAACAATAGGAGCTGTGTTCTCTGTAGACCATATATAACGTGTTGCTAGATAACACAACAGTACTCGACAAGAGAAGGCAGTGTTTTCTATCGAGACCTATCCGAGGCTATATAGCGAGAGTCTGTTTGTAGCTAGGGAGATTAGGTTAGTTTAGAGAATTGCAAATAGGAGTTCAGAAGCTGTAGGAAGAGAACTGGGTCGAGTCTTCGGAATTGACCGCTACAGGAAAAGACAAGAAAGGAGTTAGACTGTGCGAAGAGGACGTCACGTGTGAGATGAAGTGACAGTGAGACTCTGATAAATGCGTTGCCAGGATACGACCAGTGAAGACTGAGAGTCCCACTGCGTGTGCAAGTGTGAGCTGAAAGTGTGTAGACTAGCGATAGCGCTCTATTGCCTGTAGTTCCGAAATGTGTGTCAATAAATTCAGTCCCTTTAACAAGCCTTGAAGGTCCATAGGGTTGTGAGACGTCGAGGGTCCCACATTATCTAGACAATCGGCTCAAAGATGGCGGTAAGGTTGTCAGCCTTACGCGCCGGTCGCGCTTTATTCCCCAGGACAATTATTTAATTAATTCCTGGTACTCATTTCTGTTAGAGGCTGAGTCGACCCCAAGCCCACAGTGCGGCTGGAAGGATTAGGTCAACTGAAAAAAAAATCCAATGACCTCATCGGGACTTGAACCCGCGACCTTCCGGCTTGTAGCATAGTGCCTCGACCAACTACGCTACCAAGTGCCCCCCTCATCCAATCCACTACCCGTTACTATTGTTCACCGAACCCCGAACACGCGACAATATGTATTAGCCTTAATTATTGCTATATAAGTTGTTATATAAAATCTTTTAAATAATGAGCCATGTCTTAGAAGTTTAATTTAAATTTAATGTAAAGTGATGTGAAATAAGATCAAATTCGAAAGAACATTTTAGCTAGATCTCAAATTCGAAGCTTCATCGACATTTGTTTCGGAGTTTATATAAACAGAGAAAAAACAAAATCACTATTTTGTCTTTATTATACTGACTTCACAAAAGCGATGTATGAAATCCTGGCCAAGTGATTCACGTAACAGCGCAAACCTCGACATGCGCCAAATGTAACATACGCGTTATACGTATTTAGCTGGCTGAATAAATCGCTACAAACAACAGGGTTTTGGTGAAAAGTGAATTCTGTAGTTGTTTCGTATGGATGTAATCTGAAAAGAAAATTGGCCATAGGTCGTATTGAAGCGGTTGTATCGGCTTCACAAACCCATCGGTTCGGAAATATTTGATATAAATCAGCGAATTGCTTCTTTTACATCAAAAGAATTGTTGGCTGGAAGTTCCTGTGTAGTAGTCTGCTGGCGAATGAAACGGAGCCTCCGTGTGTGATAGTTTTGCTGCTGAGGAATGCAATAAGGATCCTGCATTAAAGAGAGAATCACAAAAGTGATATATGCATAATGTTCTATCGAAAATATAAAGAGAAAGTTTCAGTTAAGTCACCTTCTTTATTTCACAAGGCACAAAAATGCTCTGCCATTTCAGTTCCTAAATGACTGACTCCAATACTGATTCACTTGCTGGTAATGAAACTCAGAGACTCGGCGTCGGTAACAATAATGGTTTAACGAACAAGCTGATCCATGATATGTATACAGTTGCCGTCTTGTAGTGCACTCAATTTCACCTGTTACTTCACGACATGTTTCGGCAACATAGTGCCATCATCAGGTGCAAGCAATGAAATAGATTAGCGTAATTAGGGCACCTGATGATGGCACTATGTTGCCGAAACATGTCGTGAAGTAACAGGTGAAATTGAGTGCACTACAAGACGGCAACTGTATACATATCATGNCAAATTCCTCATTCATCTGCCATCCTTCCATCTGAAGTTACATAGCTTTGAATTCGAAAAAGCGTCGTTAAATAACCCACGGTATGAAGTCGTGATGGAATTTATACACAAATCTGAACAAGTCCCAGCCACCTACGTCCCACAAATCATCATCATCAACACCGGGACTGTTTCGATTCCAAGGTTCAAATCAGAATTTGTTCTCCCATTTTTGCATGATCTATCCCTGCTTCTCCAACGTTTCGTAGTCAAAGAGTACAGGTAAAGTACCTGTATTTCGGAAATTATGTTCTCTGTCATTTCTTTCAGCTGATGAAATCAATTTGGTTCATATCAAAATATTTTCAATTATGCTAATAATATATTTAGCTATCTGATTAATTAGTTTCCAATCTAATTCCTTCTCCCAAACTTTGCAACGGCCCTTATGAGGTCCAGCTGCCTCAGTGCTACTGTCCCTGTTAGTAGTGGTCCAGCACTGTCCGTATAACAATGTTGTAGTAGTCACTAGGTTGTATAATTTTAAGACAGTCTCTATTACTGCTCTCTCGCCTGTTTACCCTGTAATTGTGAGTCAGACACATTGAAAATTACTTAATTTAATGTAAAAACCGTTAAGGGCATGACCATTTATGTTGTCTTCCCTGATATTTCATCGTTTCAATTCCTGAGTGGCACTGACTGCTGACTCATTGACAATAAACTCAGTTACTTGATACGGCTAATTATCAAAATGTCCTCCTTTGTGCACAATTACGAAAAGTTTCATACATATTACATAAGTACTATTTTTTCATGATATTTATTTTTCCATTGTATTATGGAGAAACATAATAATGCTGTCTCGCTTGGTCATGTTATTTGGCTATCCGTGTTTGAATCCTTCTCCAGTGGGAAATCTATCCTGTTGGAGATTTACCGAGAGCTCACGTAATCCTTATAGCGGAACACAAAGAGAAATATCTTCAGATACACCACCAACTCTTCCTAAAATCGGAGCACAAAGAGAAAGTATTCTGAAAGTGTGTGGGATTGACCTAGCATAGCCTTACAAATATGATTCCAGCCCTGTCTATGTGTATTATTTTTCGGAATTTGACTGTCTCTCGGCCTTCAGATATAAAATAGAGTACCTATAGCGTTTATTGAATATTACTTATTATAATTAGAGTTGTATACTTTGTCCGAAGACATGCTTCAACCTTTACACAAAAGTACATAGTTAACGAAGTCCGATCACAGTGGCTGCGCGGTCTAAGGCATGAAATGTCTTCGCCCGCTCAAACACTGGGATGGTGGGTTCGAATCGCACTTGAGGCAAATATCTCTGTGTACTTTTATTCTGTCTTTTGTGCTATCCTATGTGTAGGTAGTGGCCTTGTGACGGGCTGATCCCTCGTCCAAAGTGTCCTACCGACTGCGTACAAACATCAAGATACTGAAAACGAGGTCAAGGTCAAACAAAAGGGCTGTAGAGCCATAGATAGATTAATAGTTAATTATGTTAAGAAATTGTAATGTTACTTAACCTAGTTAGGCCTATAGGCCTAAAGTGGATAGACTATCTGACCTCACAGAGGATCGGAAAATGTGTTTATATTTATATACAGAATGTTATAACTTGATGTTATCAATTTCGGAAGAATTTACTGAGGTATGAAGAAAGCAGTCTTCTGGGATTTGGCACCGTGTATATGTGGTGTTAACCGACGTTTCGGAGGAACGTATCGCCTCCATCTTCAGGGTAGAAGAAAAAAAAAATAAGAAATCTGCAATCGAAGAGACCGTGAGAATCGGTAAAAGCAGACTGCTTTCTTCATAGTCACCGCCGTGAAAGCCTCAAATCTTACATTTACTGAGGTAATTTGAGGGGGAAAATTTATTAACACGATAACACTCTCAGCTGTTTCAGAGATATTAGCAAAGAAAAATGGTATGCCCCTGAAACATGCGGGTATCGCTATACAAGGGAGAGTTGGAGACAGTGACGTAGCAGCAATTAGACTTTACTTTTCGTCTGTGTTGCATAATGTTCGTACATTAATGAGGATCCGAGTGACGACACGTCTTCTAAGTTCTGCAAACAATATTACACGGACATTCAATTTGTTACGGGGGTTGTAGCGGAAACTCTCCTGGTGTTGTCAAAATTCAAATACGATTCCCAGGGAAAGAAATCTTCCAAAGGAACACAGTGTTTACCGGCCATCGGCAGTTGCGAGGAAGGAGGACGTTTCCTACAATATAGTCGCCGGCAGAAAGTGATGTCTGTTGGCACGCAGAACTGGTCACCACGATGACCGAAAATTATCCTAGATTTTCATGTTTGTAGTGGGGGGGAGGTTAATGAAAGACCTTGATTGTGAAAGTAAGGTGGGGACACGTCATCACATTGTGTGTCGCATCAAACTCAACAATTACGGATACGCTTTCCGCCATATTATTTCAGCTGTGAAAAGTGCGAAAGTATATCGAAGCTGAATTCGAACGCTATGAACATCTGTTACAGGAATGATATCACAGGATGTGTAAAATTATTTGAAACCTATAAATATTATTTCTCGTTTAAAAGACCATGTTTATGACACTCATATTATTTTAATTTTTACTAACCATAGTTTTGTAACCGTTATCAGAAATAACTTCTGAATTTGTAACATTCAGTAGTGAATATACCTACACATATTTATATATGACTATATACTACCACAGTCAATAAGTTCGTGGAATGGCCGCAAAGCGTCGTACGGGAATTTACTGCCAATATGTTACAGTAATGTTTTCGATAGCTATATCAACGTTGGCAGGCTTGCATAGCGGCCAACGGAATCTATTTGGAGGGCCGATGTGGATCTGTGTAAGTGCATGTGAATACCTTGTAATATGAAGCGATAAAACCACATTCCACGAACTTAATGACTCTACCACGTATATTACAACATTTACCGAGTCGTCGTTTACATTCCCTACAGAACAGACAATACTTTGTAAGATGAGGCACTGACTAAATAATTAACATTAATATTACTACATCTACATCACGAGCCTCCAAAACAGTTTATTATATATATACAAAATATAGAATACTCCAATTTTTCCGTGGTAACACAACAAAATCACAAAACCAACGACTGACTCGATGATGTAAAGCATCACTCGAAGAATTTTATTCTTGTTATATACTATAACTTTTGTTTTATATAATCTAATTTATTTTAGTATTTTAATATATATATATTATTGTATCCAATTTTATTAGTACTGCAGTTCAGTGGTGTATATATGTTAACCATGTATTTGCCTGATGATGGCTTTTAATAGCCGAAACATGTAGCAGAGCCAAACTTGGCACTGACCTTAATATAGTTGTGTTGTGACGGATTTATTAAAGAAATTGTGTTTACCTATACTTTTAATCCTTATTGTCTCACCGTCCGTAAGCACCTACGGTCTTAAGATCGGTTCTACTTCGACTAGTCGTTTGCCCTCAACTCGCCTTCTCACTCCAGTCTTATTTCCATGTCTCTCTTTTCACTAAACTGAACTAAAAATGATTTAACAACACGGCAACTGACTTACCAAGAGACTGCGCTGTAACACGCACTGACTGGCTCATGACTGAGATATCTGCTGTCCTCACGGCATGGAATTTAACTGAAATCGCTTCCTCACTGGACAGGGCTCGGCTCACGCAAAGCTTTGTACATTCTTAGGTTGTGCATCCTTCGGAAATGTTCTCATGAATGCTAGTAGGATCAAACTATTTGAGGCGCGCACAGGTGTGGTAAAATAACACCGCACCCTATCTCTTTGTGCTCAATTTTTGGCTTAGTACACAGGAGCAAGCTTACTTACTTACCTACTTACTTACTTACTCATGGAGCTGAACCCTTTTTCGAGGAGCCACCAATTCTGGAAATTCCCAGCATTTTATGGAACCCGAATGTTCATTACCGTGTTCACAAGAGCCCTCCACTGGTCCCTATCCTAAGCCATATCAGTCCAGTCCAATCCATCCCATCCTGTCTCTTTAAGATCCATTTTACCATTTTTCACCCACCTACGCCTTGGTCTTCCCAGTGGTCTCCTTCTTTCTGGCTTTCCCACCAACATCCTACATGCATTCCTCTTCTCACCCATTCGTGCTACATGCCCTGCCCATCTCATCCTCCTTCATTTGGTTGTTCTAATTATACTAGGAGAAGAGTACATAGGAGCAAACAAAAATTTTAAAATAAATTTCTTCTGTTGTGATTCAAACTTCAGTTAATTTTTCTGAAGGAAATGAAAATAGTATGATACTGACATGTCATTACTATTTTTTAAAAGCTTTCTTTAAAATAGAAGAACAAAAGCTGTCGCGTGTCACAATAGGGACCGTGAGTCACAGTTTGAAAACTGCTGGTGAACCCGACTTTATTCTTCCGGAATATATTATCTGTGAACACTGAAGCGCCTTCACTCCGGGGTATTGTATATTACACCTATGGATTTGCACGTGATCCCTGATGCGTTTTTACACATCGATCGGTTTCACAGATTTTAATTAGCAGCTCCCGCTCTCCATCCGGTGCACATGGTGAAATCCAGACATCTCGCGAAAGGAAAGATGAACTGCATGTGTCACGCGATCATGTATAGCCAGAAATATTGAAAATGAAAGATTGAGCAAAATAGCAGTAACGAATGGAGCTAAAGTTAAATCGCGCTCCCTGAGGATAGCCAGTCACTGAAACAGACTGACTGCCACTCGAGAGATGGATCTAAAATGTTGTAGCAAGTATTAAGGCTCAATTTATGTAGATAGAAAAGCAAAATAATTGAGAATATGGCGTTCCATAGCGATGAATTCCGTTATTTGCGGTCAAATTTTCGCTGGAAAACAACAAGCAAGAAGAACTGAGTCGTTTATAGGAGCAAAATGTTAATATTGGTGCTTAAAGGTGGCATAGTAGGCACTTCTGTAACATTTTTGAAGTTGTACTGGGTTGTTGCATAATATTTATCTATTTTTAGTACTCACTTCAGAATCAAATATTTCGCCTTTTCGTTCTCAGACGAAATGATTAAATTCCAGGTTGCATAAAAGGATGATTCTTTATTGGCTAAGCAACTGCCATCTTCCCACAAAAAAAATCGTAATCCTTGAAATAAAGTTCTTTATATGCAGACTTATCCTTTTTTTTATTTAAATGTATTATTAGTAGCTCAGTTTCTACAACGTATCTTTTTAAGTTGATTTGTGAAAATTCACAAATTACAAAGGATGTGGAAGGAAACCATCTTGGATTAATCCGAGGTGCTACTCCGGAATTTTCTTGGAAGAACTGGAGAAAGCACGAGAACCCTCAGCTATATATCCTGACTCCTGTCGAAATTTGGAAAGCAGAATTACCGAAAATGAAGTACATATCCTGTAATGAGATATCAAAGTATATTGCTACAAGTAATAGATTTTTGGACATTATCCATCGTCTTGTCTATTTTCTAAAAACCGTCCTCTTTCTTTTAAAAAACTCAACCTTTCGGAGACTGGATTGTGTCCCCATCTTTATAAAATGTCTCAGATTATAATAAAGAGTCTGAGAAGGCACGCTAGATTGATTTACCGTTGCATTAACTGCGTGTATTTAGTATCTTTCTGGTGACATTTCACAGCCTTAAAATCGGCTAACAGAAAGTAAGCTGATTGTGTCAGTGTGAGTGGCATAAACATGGTTAAATAGAGGCTGCGAAACGTGACAGTATTTAGAGCTCTATTCAATCACTTAAAGAGAATACACAAACGATATTCTTCACAAGTGTAACAAGAGGCTCAGAGTAGCCATTGCTTCCTTTGCTGGACACAGGAAGCGGTGGTGCTGTGGCTGACTGACAGTGAAGAATGACCTCCATCCGTGGGGAGCGCCTTGGGACATCCGTCGTCAGCAGGTGGACGTCTGAAATATTGGCTGAGGAGAGAAATTACTCCAGTGGGAATAAACAAAGACATGGTAGACTTTATTAAAGGCAATTTAACCAAGTGTTATCATTTGAAGAAAGAACATTGTTGTGGAGGTCCCAGCTCAAGTTCTACTTTCATTCAACGACGCTCCTTATAGATTCTTCACACAAATGAAATTAAATGAAACGTAAAAACGTAGTGACTATCCTTACACATGTTGCACCCAAGAATGTAGTTTGTTAGATCTTTTAATGGAACGAAAGGGGAGAATTAAATTTTAGTTTGTTTCACCCTTCATAGTTCTTAGTTTGCATTAACTTTAAGTAAGATACTATTAATTTAAAATTATAATATGTTATATAATATAATATATATAATATATTATAATAATATGATAATATAATTAATATTATCGTACACTAATTGGCTCTATATATAAATATGGACATCATTAAATCTAGAACACTTAATACAGTTATTTTCTATTATAGTCAATATTTGACTTGAGTACTGTAAAAGGAAATTCTGAACTCGTCCACTTGTTTCCGTTTCTAATGCAACATAAACTTTTATTTTAAAATCTCATTACAATCACAATTTTTACTGTTTCGACATGTTTCGGCCCTATAAGACAATCCTCAGGCAACTGTTAAACAATTGAAACCGCCATATTGTATGAGCTAATGTATCAATATACGTTACATACTACTACTGCACGTTGTAGTGCCCAGATTTCACTCTTGCTACTGTCACATTGAGGCTTCCACGTTGTGTTCCCCATGTGTTTAGTTCCCCTAGTCGGCGTGCTTCAACGCTACGGGAAGCTGAACATAAAATTACGAGCAGCAATTGCTGCATTTTTGCAAAATATCTGTAGTCTGATTACGATTTATGCAATGATTTCCTAACTTCAATGTTAAATTTTGAATTGAAAACAAGTGAACACCATTAATCTGAAGGACCAAACCCCGTTATATACCATAAACTGAGATTCTGTATTCCCTGAACCTCAGTGTGTTTTCGACAGTATACTACCTCAGTCAATAATTTCGTGGACTGGCCGCAAAGCGTCGTTGCAGTGCACTACAGCGGATACGTTGAGGCACGATATGATGCCCTGTCATTTTATCTCTCATCACAGCAAAAGGCAGTTGCCTGCAAACAGTGTAAGTAGAACTACGACCTTTGTTGAGAACTGCAGTTAAATGTAAGTGGCGGAAATCGAAAATGTGGCAGTCTGAACAACGGACAAACATCAAGTTCTGCCAGAAACTAGGCAAATCCCCTAGCGAAACATTTGGAAAAGAAAGAATTGGTTGTTGCTACACGACAACGCCCCTGCACATCGCTCGGTTCTTGTCCAAGAGGAACTGGCAAGGCAACAGGTCACCGTTTTGCCACACCCTCCGTACTCACCTGATCTCGCACCGTGCGATTTCTTTCTCTTTCACCTCTTGAAAGCAAAGCTACGTGGTAGTAGGTTTCAGTCGTTCGAGGTGGTCGTCAATGCCACAAGAGACGCCGTACGGGAATTTCGCGCCTATATGTTTCAGCAATGTTTTCAGCAGCTACATCAACGTTGGCAGACTTGCATTATGGCCAACGGCAACTATTTTGAGGGCCGATGTGGATCTGCGTAAGTGTATGTGAATACCTTGTAATATGATGCGATAAAACCACAGTCCACGAACTTAATAACTGCACCAGGCATATTTATACAACAGGCAGTGTATGATATCACAGAATACTGAAGATTTTTATTGTACTTAATTTGAGTGTTTATATATCGTTTATTGACTCACAGCTATATGTCAGTTTCTTGTCTCCAAGTTCTTTCATGACAACTCGAAATTTGCTGAATGAATTTTCATAAAATTTCGTAACAGCGAGTTGTAAATGTAAGATCTGCCTAAAATGAATTTTGGTACGTAACGAACACTTCCATGAGGATCTGTGTGATTCCTATGCGAATATCGAGGATAACTTTGTCGTAATTCCCCAAACATTCATCGGAGGTAAAAGATGTTTTGTACAAACGGGTTTATGGATATAGAAACACGGAATTAATTCCCAAGTTACGTTCATAGTGGTGCGTTTTTAAACAATTTCATTATTATTTATGTTCAGTAAATTATCATGCGTAGGGTGATTAATATAGATGTTTTTTCCTGCACCTTCCTTCTAATATCTAATCTTTGTAGCTACTCCTCCCATCTCGAAGAAAAAATATATATACAATAAAAATATATATTGCAAATCTTAGCTTAATTTCGAAGAGCATTTTGGATTAAACAATTGCTACTGTGTTCATGATCGCCTTTATCTAGGTCTCCTATCTCTAAGATGCAAAGATTAATATTATCACGTGTAGAGTTTTACGCGTGACGAGAAGAACAGATTCTAGATCGGAGGATTGGCTTTATTAGCACTTCGGTTACAAGTTCTCTTAATTACAATTTATATAGCGCTATCGGTGATTTATCCACTTTCCAGTTCACCGCTGCACACGCACTGTGGTTCTCAGCCTTCACTAGTCGTCTCCGAGCAATGGATCTCAACACAGAAAGTAGCAATTCAAATCACTCTGAAATATTATTGCCATTTTTTGTTCAGTCATCCTGGATCCTCGGAACTCAAGCAAAAATTCTTCTGGATTTCGTCTATTACTCATTCCTCCAGCTTAAGGTTGTCCGCAAACGATCTTTCTGTCCCCACACACCTTCCGTGCCGATCTACAGAAAACACGTCACGTGGTCTCTATCCACTGTTGTGTGACGTCACTGCCTTCGCAGGAGTTGTTTTCTAGTCACGGTTTGCATAACCTGTTGTTCTATTGTTGCGTGAGTGTATTACTTAGCAACGGCTGTTCCTATGGCTCAACAGTTCTTGCATGATGTAAATACGCCATAAAATATAAAATACTATAATTTCTCCTTCTCTTTTCCTCAGTTTTGAGTATTCTAACGGTAAGAAAAAGGTTTAGATTTTGTGCATTTAATAATAGGGTGGTGGGAATAATGCTTCAACGTAAGAGAGAAGCAATAAACGGACAGAGAAGGGTACGCAGTGGCGACCTTCGTGTTCATCCGCTGTCATTTGCAGTGTCAAGAAATAAATGAGAACGGGTAGAGCGAGATATTTAGCAGAATAGGAGAGACAATATATGCTTTCAAACTTTCCATCGGAAGGCCCGGCGGGTTGGAAGGTCATTTGGGAAATCTAGGTAGAGATGAGAGGATAATATTAAAAATGTTCTTAAATAAATAGGCTGTAAGGATCAGGACTGGGTTCATCTGGCATAGTGAATACAGTGACAGGTGGCGAACTTAATTTTCTGTTTCTCTAAGATATCTGAAATATCTTGATTCGTGAAGACGTTTTTATATCCTGGCGAGAGATTCTGCCGCGTGGACATGACTGAAACAGTTTATATCTAAAAATTACTCAATATATACTTTAGGAAGCAGATTTACAAATATTGTACGTAGAATATTTTTCCAATATGAGAGAATTTTGTTAGAGAGTAGCTCATAACAAAGAAAAGTCTGCTGAATATACACTTAAGAATATTATTGATGGTTAAGCCAGCGAAAAATGATTGATGAAAATTGGAACAATAACCTAAGCAGTTAATTATGTTTAATATTATTGACCTCACGTTGTACAGCCGTTGCTAGTAACTGAAACCTGGTAAGAACTGTGTAAAGTCTCTTGCCGTGACAAAGAGATGGTCCAAATGTCTCAGCTGAGCAGGCGTATAAATGCACCAGTGCCACTCTGGCTAAGTGGCTAGTCGAGAGTGTGTAAAATCATTTTAATTTACGTGTTTAAAATAAATTTGATCACGTGCCAGGGGTAATTTCATAAAGAGAAATCTCGAATTAAATAACGGGGCCAGGTACAGTCTCCAATAAAACGATTGCGAGAATAAAGAGTGACCAAAATAATTCTTTGTCTCTTTGAGCCCAGTTAGCCACCAAATTATCTCTATAGAACAGAGGCCATATTAAGAAGCTGAGAGGCCCTCGGATGCCTAAAAATTTTTGCGCTTTTTTTTAAGGAACTCGAAGCTTCACAAATATGTTCAAATGAAGAAAGCAGTCTTCTGGAATGTGGCGCCGTGTAGATATTGTGTTAACCGACGTTTCGGAGGAACATATCGCCTCCATCTTCAGGGTAGAAGGAAAAGGAGAAATCCGCGAGCGAACCAACGTGATTACAGCAATGGACGGTGTTTTCTTCGAGGTCCTCACCGGGATGTTATAACCGAAACAAGTTCATAAGTTGGTCAATTTCAACAGAGTCGGTTGTGCGAGAGTTGTAAGAGAGTCTCTAAAGAAAATACACGTACTTTGTCGGTGCAGTTGAAAAATTCCCACTGTTAGAAGCCGTTACAAGGGAACGACTGGTGAAAACACAGTAGACTGAAAATACTTAGCGTATGCTGTAGTGATTTGTAAAGTGTGAATATTAGAGCTGGCGCTGTAATCAATTGTAGTCCCTAGTCTAGTTTTAAAGTGGTAAATAAATCCTTATTTTGGACGAACATTTGTCAGGTCAGACGTGGTGCAGGTAAAATTACCGCGATCCTGCTAGAGTTAGCCTGAGTGTTCATGACTGTTGTTCCGATATTGTTTTCAGTTTGAGAACATTAGCTGTAACACATGCAACTGTACATCCTGTAATATAAGCCTGTCATTTGTTCTTGTACAGAGGAACAGTGTTCCACTAGAGACGAAATTATATGATAATTCTACAATTCAAATTTTCGGGTGCATAATAGAATTTTTTAAATGCGATTAAAATTATTATTACGTAACACGTTATACGCTTGGTTGGCCCAAACTATTGTATAGCCTCGAGCAGCACATATTGACAATAACATCGATTATGGACATTGGGATATATTAAATTGCAGCCTACATACATAAATATCGAATGACCGTTTTCAATCTCGCCTGTCTAATCCGCAGATCAATTTGCACCAATACATTTTAACTTTAAACAATTCGTCAAAACAAAATCATAACATTAATATGAAACTTTACACTGATATGTGCAATACTGAATATTCAGTACACAACGACAGACGGATTTTGCTGTGACAGATGATGGCGCGATCTGTAAATAAACCCAGTAAATCTGTGCTCCGGCCATTCATTGATTCCGACATTCATGGCTTCATTTGGACAGAGATTGATTTGCTATGCAAGTGTTACTGCAACCATAGGGCACACATCAGATTTTCCCTATGGCGATACGATACGAAAATATAGCCAACATTCCCTCTCCAATGCGCCCCTTTACCCCTGGATTTCTCCCTCTGACTTTCACATGATCGTGTGTCGGATTTGTTCCCCTCAAAACGAAATTATGCATGTCGATAGAGTGATAAATGGGGTTGCATTGACGAGAAAATTTTAACACTATTAATGTTAAATGTATTCCATTTCAAGCTGTGTAGCTCCCTTAAATTCATATGCAGTATTCCATATCCGTGCTCTAATTTCACCAATGAGGTACATGGTATTTTATTTATATTTATACTGCATATAATTTAATGTCCAAGTTGACGCTGATAAAATTTTGTGTTTGAACAGCAGTTCCCTCTTTTGTCCTCTGTAATTAATAAAACAAATATCTACTTAAAATCAAACAGATAAATATTTCATCAATCATTAAATAAATACATATTGAAAGCAGGAGGTCTGTGGTATTCACGGAGCTTAAAACTGTGATCTCATGGACTGTAACACTGCACTGCGTCGTAAGTGGTCACGCTCAAACCTAGGAACCTTAATGGCATGTATAGTTCTGAGGAACTGTAAACGAGGCTTTGGATTGGAAATCGCATTTATTGGACCCTTACAAACCGTAAATCGGAACTCCAAGTAATTAAGCGCCATCGCTAATATCCACAATTTACAAATGAACTCAGCACTCGTTAAGCCTTCTCCAGCCTGATGGAGCCAGCCGTTCTCTAGTAATGGCTTCTAACAGTGGAGTTTCTTCAACTTCCGCCTTCAAGTCCTCTCTGAATGTCGCCGCCGTTCCAAATCTCTTACAGATGTTCCTTTTTCTCACAGTCTCCTACACAGAATTCGAGTGGCTGCTCCAGTTTTCTTTCTTATAACTTCTCTGCACGGTCCACTTAGATAATACTCCATTCTCGTATGTTAATCGTTTCCGCGGGAAAGTGTTTACCTAGCCGTTTCCTAGCAGCGGGCATCTAGTCTTGCTTATTAAGGATCTGCTGTATAGCAACGGATTCCATTCCGTTGCCTGTATCTTGGCCGATGCCTAAAAAAAATGTTGATTTAGATCCGTTCTCTAGCAATGGCTGTTTCTTTGGTTCCACAATTTTTGCTTTGAGCAAATATGCCACATGAATGTCTTCTGAAGTGCTGCAGATACCCCCGTTTTTATAACCGTAACTTAGTTTCTACCGAAATGTGTCTGGTTTCACATCGTCTACTTCTGTTAACGAGAGAATTAAGATTAGTAATAGGAGCTGAATTATCAGGTAACGTAAAATGAAGAAAAGGAAATGGTCAAATGAAAGTGGTATTCAAGGAAATTATAGTCCAAAATACTCTCTTTCTTTCCTTTTCGATTCTGAGCCCTTCAGTGGGTGCATATCTCATTCAATAAAGTTACGTATGATGTACATACTTGTGAAAGAATTCGAATTACACACATCACAGCATACAGAATTGTAGATTATTTTTCCCTTTATTCTTTCGGATTTGTAAAGAGAATATTTTTTAATAAATTTAAGAGTCTTTAATAAGCTGAATGATTTATGGGTTATATAAACTTCTAGTCAGATATTCCTACTGTATAAGGCACATTGTGGTCTGGTACCTTCAGGCCTAATTTTATGCCTCTCGCTTCCATAATAATATTTTTACCATTTACATTTTTTTAAAAGTATTTCAATGTTATAATTCTAAATGTCATGTGACATTTTTTGTTTTCTACTTTCGTTTCGCGAACTTGTGAGGTGGGACCTGTACTAGTACCATTAATAACGTACTAACGTACTATGCTGAATTCTTATGTGGCAGTGACTATTACAGTTCATATTAATTTGTTAAGGAGATTTTTTGACAGTAAGAAGTAATTAAACATTAGGACATAAAAATCGAAATTTATCTATAAACTTGGTGGTCTTCCAAGTATTTCTTATTAGAACAAGGTATGTTATGATTTTTTCTGAGACAGATTATAAACAGAATGATTGACGAATAATCGTTTTAAAAAATGTTGAATAAAGTGTTTTGGCCTGGCTTAGATACTATCCCCTCATTTTCCTACAGGAACTGAAGAAATTCAAGAAAACCCAGAGAAACTGGTATATTGGGTGTCCTGACCGTGTTTTCAAACGGATATTTCCCTGAATAAAGATCAGACCGTTACTCCCCGAGCCATCTTGTTCGGCTAACCTTGCCAGTGACTAAACTGTCTGAACCCAAGCAGATGTCGTAAATTCCTTCTAAGACACTTGCTTCTTAGACAAGATCTTTTTAAGCAAATTAAGGCATTACACTTGACAATAAAAAATTTTCGTTAAGCGGGAACAATGCAGACTGTAAATAATAATTTCGTTGTAATTTTCAATGTTGATCATATTGTCATTTTTTGAACTTTGCTTAAAGAAATATAGTACTTAGGCGAGATTTTAGAATAACAATTGCATGTTTCCAAAACAAATCATGTTTCCTCTGTAAGGTATAACAACTTTAACAATGGGCTCATGACAGGAAATTCCTGTTACCCATGACAATTATGCTGTTTCTTGGGGGTATGTCATTGTGGGGCTGTCCGTCCTTCACGTTACATTTCCTCAAGGGCGCTGCATACTGGGGCACAATTGTGGTGATGGTCAGCACGCCACTGTGTAGTACGTGTAGTTTCCTCAGGGCCAGTCCGCATGGTAATAACTCCCCTAGGGCAGAAAGCACATTCCTATACTTTGAGAACCAGTGGTTATGTTAGTAATGTTACCAGGAGCCGGTGAAGAATGTGTGTTGTAAAATTAACTTATAGTACATATATATATATATATATATATATATATATCATTATATGATTTTTGTCAACTACACTCGCAATGCATTGTTTTATAATGAATGCCCGTTTCTGAAACAAAATAAAATATGCCAATGATATTTATAATGACACATCAATTACGCATTTTATCGAAATGATGAAATATGCAGGCTCATAGGAGAAATTAAATTGCCTCTCCGTTCTGCCTTTGTTTTGTTCAAGTTGTACAATGGTTGCATAAAATTTAAATCATCTTTTCGAATAAATTTCTGCAAATCCTAAGGGTTTAGAATGGAACTTACTTATCGAGAAGTTGAAGGAGACACGTGCAGTGCTGGAAGTTGATTGGATTTATCTGGCTCACGATAGTGACAGCTGTCAGGCTCTTGTGAACACGGTAATGAATCTTCGTGTTCCATAATAGATATAAGGTTTTTGAACAGCCGGAAAATGTTTCTTCACAGTTTACTTTGTGTACGATCTAGTTAAGTTATTTAACTGGAGTAAGTAAAGTAAAGGTATCCCTGTAACAGGCCGTGGAGGCCCATAGGGTTGTGAGATGTTGAGGCTGCCACATTTTCTAGACAATCGGCTCATAGACGGCGGCAAGTTTGTCAGCCCTACTAGCCGGCCGTCCTTTACCCCCAAGAATATTCCAAGAATATTCCTGGTACTCATTTCTGTTAAATGCTGTTGTGGCTGGAAGGATTAGGTCAACTGAAAAAAAATTCAGTGACCTCATCGGGACTTGAACCCGCGACCTTCCGGCTTGTAGCATAGTGCCTCAACCAACTACACTACGGCGTTCCCCATTTAACTGGAGTATACACAAGAATTATTGTGTTTTTATGAAGCAATAGAAAGGTATTATAAATGGTAAGGCAGAGGTAAAGTTGCCCCTGTACCGAACTAATTAAGCACTACACTATGAAGGTGTATGGGGGAGTGGATGTATAGATCCACGTTTTCTTGACTTCGGCACAAGTTGGAAGTGAGTAATCAGCTTCACGATCCGGCCGCCTTACCCCTGGAAGAGATCCCGGTACCCATTTGGTAGAAGGTTATGTGGATCCCAGAGCCGGTCTGGAAGACATGGAGAAGTGAAAATTCTTGCCCCCACTTGGACTCGAACCCTGAATCCTCGGTCGTCCGGCCAATAGTCAGTCGCTATACCGACTGCGCTGTCCCGGAGTTGATAAAATTATTGCATGGGGCTGCATTCAAACTCATGGTCTTAGTGTGTGGGCGACAGGTATTGCTATTAATCCCACGCTCGCAGACACTGGCAGGTAATTTATTGTCTCACGACTCTCGGCACCCAATGTAGAAAAGTAAAAATCTTGCCCATAAACTCTAATTTTAAATGACGGACACGTCGATACTGTTCCCGCTTCTGATTAAATAAAATGGCGACCATACAAACTCAGTGACATCACTAACGTAAAGAATGTATCGGAAATCACAAAACTATTCAGTGTTCATTATGGGAAATACATACAGCACGCACATTCCGTAATATTATTTATACTTCGAAGAACCAATTTCATCCATTGTGTCAGAGCGGTTGCTATATGTACGATCTGCTGTGCCATTAAAATAGTCTCCAGTTTATTTTTATTGCCACATGTCGGTGATTCGACACGGAGTTTATATTGAAAACCCGACTTATTCAATACTTATAGCTCGTAACTACAAGTATAAAGTTTTCGATAATCCACGCACTCTTCTTCTCACTACAGGATGCGCTAATTTTTCTGTATCTTCATTAACCGTTGCCTGGTAACGGATCTCAACAATATTCTCTGCTTGCATCCTAACCGGCTGCTGACTGTCCCATAACTAACTCAACTGTCGACTCTCAGTTAATAAATTCATAACAGAATACTCACTAGCCCTCACTCGATGTCAACTCTTACTGAGTGTCTTCTCCAGCACAGTGATTCCTGGGTTCGAGTCTCCTCGTGCTAGTTTTACTGTCTGATGGTTCTGCAGACCTTTGGACTGGCTTCGACAGTAACTTCGTTTTAACAAAGTCACATTACGACCGAGGGTCTGTCAGCCAGTCAGTTTTGGTGACAACAAAATTTGGGGCCCAAGATCAGATATTTGTTACTGTCAGAGAGTTGCAGTTTTTTCGATGTGGGGCGCCCTCTCTGACGAAACGAACAGTCTTGGCATTTACCGCGGTTACAGTCAGTAGTACATGGCATCTGTATTTACATTTATATATGTTGGCATTCTGCGTGGTCAGTCAGTTGTCAAGGGTCCGGTTCATTGTGGATACTCACTATTTATATGTAAATTTAGTACATATGTACCGTATATATAATACTCGTATATACAAGGCCTCTGTCAGTCTATATTTGGCACAGTAGATCGTGCCCTAACTCAAGTAGCTTATGTTACAACGGCTACCTAGTCACTTGAACGGTAGTAGGCCTCAACTGATTAGAGAACGTAGTCTCCAAGGGTTCTAATTTTGCATATTTATTATACTTAGCATTGTCAATAACGTCATTGCCGTCATTGGTGTGCCGCTGCCTAGCGATGGGTGTTTTCTCTAGTTAAGTTATTGTATCATGTGACAGTATTTAAGCATTTCGTATGATTCTGAGAATAAACACATTTTCCTCCTAGTCAGCCTGTCTAATGCGGAAGCAGTGCTAGTTACGTGACTATAAATATTTCTGACTTAAACATATTAATCTTATATTTACACCCAATGTTAGATAACAGTTTTCATGGCTGATTATCTCTTGAGACAGTTGTTCTCTTCTTGAACTGAAGAGTTTATGCAATGTTGAATGCACTGCGATTATATTGCACAGTGATTATGTGAGAATCTGCAATCAGCAAGCAGTGTTCGTCGTCAGGCTTCTCTTCGGGTACTCGACTTGAGAGACTAAAGAGGGCATTGCAAGTCTACACTCAGGATACAATTATCCGAAAATCTACGTTCCCAAAAGGAAGTCTAGAATTCCACATCCACAAGAGTGTGCTTGTTTGTGTAGACTTCAGTTAATTCTTACAGTAGGTTGGCATATGTCCTTCATTGCCGATCACAGTGGCCGCGCGGTATAAAGCATGAAATGTCTTCCTTTGCTCGAAAGATGGGATCGTGGGTTCGAATCCCACTTAAAGCATGAATATCTGTGTGCAATTATTATGTGTTGTCTTGTTCTCTGTTTAGGTACAGGGCTTGCGAAGGGGTGATCCACCGTTCAAGGAGTCCTACCTAATGTGTACAGAATTAAGAAACTGAAAAAGTGGCCGAGTTCCAAAAAAGAGTTGTAGAGCCATAGATAGATAGATAGATAGATAGGTGATACGCCACATACTTGTTTCTGAACCGCCACTGTGACTTTCATGTTGTCCAAAACGGGCTTCTAGATAAGAAGAACTTTGAGCAGACATAAAACTGTCACAAAGTTCCCGTACTTATTTAGCGCCATCTAACTTCAGCTTTGTCGGACCTGCCACTAGGAAAGAACCATTTTTCAAAGGCTTACTGCTAGCTCAAATCGGTGTAACTTTTAGCTTCCTGGGCACCGCAGGTACAATATGTTATTGTAGAATTCTGAGTATTACTCATTTGAAAGCTGTCAATACTCTGAGCACACTGACATTAGGCTTTGAGAGCAAATCGCCCTGCTATGGCTGTCATATCGACTGATTGAGCAGAATCTAGCTGTGAGAAAAATGTTGTATACTACGTAACGCCATCACGATTGCTAGGTATCACGCCACTTATGCGATAGCTACGATTTCAAGAAATATTTATTACTCTTTTGTTTTAATCTTATTTATTTTTCGTTGATGAATAATAAATTTATATAACTGTAATTTTATTTTTCTACCCATCCTAACGTTTTGTTTCAGATTAAAATCTTCGTTGTTCTTTAGACTTCAGTAAGCAGCCATATTAGAAATGTTTATATTATATAGTGCTGACTGAAAATTAGCTAAGTAAAAACAAAACTTATTTGTAGAAAGTAATGAATGGTGCAAAGAGCAAGAAATTAAGTAACAATATGAGTACCTGACAATTGAAAGAAGGAAGGCAGCACGAAAGATAAGGGAAGAGGAAACAAGAATTAAAGGAAAAGGGACATCATAAAATAGAGAATTTAGAAATAAAAGAGAGAGTAAGGCAGGAAGAAGCAAATGCAGAAATAAGAAGGGAGGAAAAAGGAAATAAAAATATGTTTGATATGTTTATTCAGTTTCTTTACCACCAATATTCATCTCCTGAACTTACGCAGGAGAATCCGTTCTGATCTTGATAGCTGGAAATGCTGAAACGAGAAGGTATGGGCGAATATAAATTGTATGTCACATGTTTCGAGAAATTTGATCTGTATATGCATGGTGCGAATAAATAATATATTAAAAATTTCAGCAGTGTTGGAACGGTCAAACCTCAAGACAGAAGGACGCGTTTCTCATTCTCCAATCTACCCAATGGAAGTCAAGTGCTAGACGGTCAGTCAGTCAGTCTGTCTGTCTTGGTCAGCCTGACTGACCATCAATCGCAAGATGACTTTGACTTTGAGTTTTGAACGAGAGAGAGAGCGCCAGTTACTAGAGAGAGAGAGAGAGAGAGTTACTAGGATTCAGTATGAGTTGAAGTCCAGCAGCTACGAGTTGTTAATGAGTTGTATCCAGTTAATGGAAGTGACTACAGCAGGAGAAGTAATTGTGATGCTGAAGACAACAGTAATTGTGAAATTGTGAATTGTGTAAATATAAGAGCGAGTGTGGAATAAATTCGATAGATCCAAAATGGCATGAAATTATTTGCCGTGTTACACATACCCAACACGTGACAGTGCATTGACAAATTGACTAAACCTAGCTCTCGTTAAGGAGCCGCCAGTTGCATAGCTACTCTTGAATTTCGTCACATTTTATTGAATTCGAAAGTTCACTGCCGTGTTCATAAGTGTTCTCCATCGGTCTCCAAGTTGAGTCACATAAATTTGGTAGATATCTCCCCCTCTTATCTCTCTAAGATACATTTTGGTGTTATCTTCCTATGTACTTTTATGTCTTCCTATTGGTCTCTTCCCTTCTGGATTTCTCACCAAACTGTTATATGCATTTCCCTTGAGCCCCATACGTGCTATATTTTCTGCCTGTTTCATCCTCATTTAATTCATTATTCTAATTATATGGCGAAAAGTACAATTTATAATTTGGAAAATTATGATACAAAGTCAGAACACAAGAACAATGTAAACAAAGTAGTTAAGTTGAAAATTATCCTTGGAAATTGCAATTAATATGGCAAGTTTATGTTGGAGAAATTAATAATCTTAAAATTTTACAGAAGATCATAATTAGACGATAAAAATTTATCTAACACCGCGAACAGGGCAGTGGACTTAATACAAAATTATTCAGCAAAACAAATTGTCGTGTCCAAATGTTTATATTATTGTGCAAATTGACAGGCAGCATGTGTAAATGCTTTTGTAATTGTAGTAGTGTAGTGTTTGCGATTCTTAATATTCTGTGGTTATTTCCTATGATTTTTTCTGCATCATTTACTACAGTTGTCCATTAAATTATTACTAGTTTTTAATACGTACAAGTTAATGCATATAGAAAAAAACTTAATTAAAGTAGACGTAAATTGAGCAAAGTTTGACACGTTCTAACAGCCGGTGCTACACACAGGTGGCCCCAGAATAGAAGCCCAACCTCTAATTTTATTTAATCGATGGATCTCTGGCCAATTTGCCAGCTGGCATGGGACTGTGATGCTTTTAACCTGTGCTCGTTTTAGTGGCCGCTGTTGCTTCCACTCCTCGGCAACCCTTCAGACAAGGAAGAATATTCTCCAAAGGATTACCAAGAGAAAGCACCACAAAGAAAAAGTGCATATGATAAGCTTTAAAATTTCATTCTTCGCCGGATATGATTAGATTGATTGTCATGGGTGGCCAGATCATGAGTCTGAAGAGGAAAGCAATTATTTGACAAGGTCACCGGAAGCGAGGGACTACTTAGAAAATGTACATGTACTAGTATACGAGAGAATGTAAATACTGAAATATACAAAATTGTAATTTTGCTACTTGTTTCGTATGGGGTATGTCACACTGAGGGAAGAGCACAGACTTGGGTCGCTTGAAGAGAGTTTAAGAGGATTATATAACAGGAATCATAATTGAGGCTGCTTAGAAATTTCTTAGTGTGGAGTTTAAGTGTTTTAAGAAAATATCATTAGTGTGGTAAAATGTAAGAAGACGGAAGTGACGGGATTCGTAGCATAAGTGGAGAAGATTAGAAATTAATGAATGATTCTAATAAGAATGGCTACAGAGAATGGAATATTTTGGAGATCTAGGCACTAAACATAAACTTAATACTAAAATTGATTTACAAAACGAGATGAGATATATATACTGGATTCACGCGACTCAGTATACAGACTAGTGGCGCGCTCTTATTGATACGGTGGTGAATGTTTGTATTCCATAAAGCACTGGAAGTTCTTGAAAAGATAATCAACGATTA
Source organism: Cryptotermes secundus (assembly GCF_002891405.2). NCBI lineage: Eukaryota > Metazoa > Arthropoda > Insecta > Blattodea > Kalotermitidae > Cryptotermes > Cryptotermes secundus. Next base: position 744,448 of record NW_019738352.1, read on the forward strand.
GCATATCAAGAAGGACTCTGCTTCAGTTATTAGTTAATTACTTGTAAATTAACCTGAAAGCAATGCTTTGTACTGCTTTCATCTGACTCAGTAAAGGAACCAGTAGTGGGCTATTGTGAAGGAGGTATCCTGTTCTTAAGCTGTGAATATACAGGCTCTATTCTTGCCTAATATGATTCGAATCTCAAATCAATTCTGAAGACGGAGGCAATGTGTTATTCCAAAACTTTCGTAATTGTCTACCACACAACGCGGCATAAAATCACTTAATATTGAAGTCTTAAGCCGTAATAAATCTTCAAATTCCTTTGAAGTCAATGAATTTCTTGGTTACCTGATTTACTGTTCCTTTCCTAAGAATGCCTCCACTCCATATAGTTTATTTATCCGAAATAACATTTCAGTTACATGATTCGACATCCTCGCAGCGGTGGTTAAGAAGAATTCTACCTTCTGGAATATAACTCCATGTAGTCCGTTGAAAGCCAACCGACGTTTCCGAGGGACATGTCGCAAACAGAGCTCTGCTTGCTACCTGCTTTCACGCTGATTCCTTACTTAGCTTATTTTCAAGCATGAAGATGGAGTCTACATATTCCTCCGAAACGTCAATTAAGTTTCAACTGACTACACGATGTATATCGCAGAAGTTAGACATGTCCTTTTCAGTAGATTTTAGGTTGGGTGTTTACTCATTATTCTCCTATGCTTAGACAAATTACTGTGATGGTGTAGGAAGCCTGTTTTGATATTTCACTTTAGCACGTCTGAATACAGAAACACAATATATGCATAAGAGTCAGAGTCTCATGGCACTTATTACCATAATTTCCTTTCTCACGACTCGTGCAAACTCCACTTATTCTCCATTCGCATCCAAATGTCGGTCGGCCTGTTAAATTGCTGCTGGCCCTCTTCTGTGTATACATTTTTGGCTTCAGGTCCCCTCGAGATCAATGATCAAGTTTTTTGTACCCCCTTAGACATGTACGTGTTTTAGAAATGGGGTTTCCTCTTCGACGATGGGAAGGGTCGGTCTGCATGCATATCACTCGGTCGGCGTGACTGACTGCTAATCGCTGCTGACACCCGCCAGCTTGACGATTCTTGGTTCGAAGTACAGCGGGACTCATAGCCATATCTCAGGCAAATCAGCAGTGGTCTACTGAACAACAAAGTATTAATTTCGTTTCCAGGGAAATGATTGTCGAGGTGAATGGTATATTAGAAAGCCTATGCCGTGTCTTTGCACAGAATTGCTGCACTCCCATGTGTTATGTAATGACAATGCATCTCCTTCGAGGACTATCGTCTTATCATGTAGAGGAAAGCGGCTTCCGTAGTCTAGGGGCAACGTTCCCACCTCATAACTCAAGGTACGCGGGTTCAAACCCGGCGGAGGTCGTGGAATTTTTAAGGGCGGAAAAATTTAAGGAACAAGTCCTCCGGGAGGGACTTTAAGCCGTGGGTCCCGTGTCGTAGCTTTACGGCACGTAAAAGAACCTCATGTCTCAAGGAGACCTCTGAGCCAAATTGAAGGACATTTCCCGCACAACAGTAGTCTCTAACGCCTCTGGTAAATGGGGGAAGCATCTAGATACTTCTGAGCCAGTAGAGGTCGAACTCGCTGGCTGAGTCGGGACTGATGGCACGCACCAGTATCGGTAGGGTATAGAGACTGGTAGAATATCACAGAGGGACGTACAATAGATCAAACTGGTCGCGGTGCATGCGGAAACCCACCCCCTCCAACAATAATAATAATAATAACAACAATAATATCATGTAGAGAAGGTTTGTGGTTCAGGATGATCCAGAGAGGTATGACGGCCGGAGCTTGAGTTCCTGGTAGGAACACAAACACCATACAGGTCAAAGTGTAGGGGCAAGAAGAAGTGTAGTCCATGATCCTCCAGGTTGGGGATTTGGAATAGGTCTAATGACCCCGCCACGGGAAAATTTTACATAGGGTTTTAACGCCAGAAGGGCAGAAGAATGACGGTACATATTCGCACGTGTTAAATTGTGGCGGTAATGAGTCCCTAATTCCCTACTGTCAGACTTATGCAACCAGCTCTTCCTCATCATCCATGCGCGGCAAATACATTGACCCGCGTAATTTTTATGTTGTGACCAGTTGTTACCAATTAGTAGGGCGAAATTAATGCTCACTGGGTTTAGAGGCAACAATGTAGGCTGTCCTCTTTCGGAAGAAAACTGAATTTCTACATAAAAATTTGAAATTGAAAATAAACTGATATGTAATATGTAATATATATGTTGTACTGTGTGGATTCTTGAAACTGCATTCAAAATTTTTGTATTTTAGGTGATAAAATAATTGGGATTAGTCCTAGCACAAATATATTAGCTTGAGAGCGGAAGGATTTTTTTAAGGTGATATACAATAGCTCTCACTCTGAGTGTGACTTGAACTATTAATAAATTTACTAGAAATGGTGTTGTGTCTGTCTGTCTGTCCGAGAGTACTAGATCCCAGACGACTTGACCGATCTGGATGAAACATGATATATGTATACTAAATTGTGTCTGTTTATAAGATCTAACAGATCATAATGATGGTACATTCGTACAAATATTGTGTTTTTGAACATTTTCCATTGTCTAGCTTTTCATAATAACCATCCTGTTTATTTTTCAAAACACACTGTTTCGGAGACTGGATTTTATCTCCTTCTTCAGGTAAAACGTAACCGTGTCAAAACGTAACCGGTTTGGCCCATTCGATACAGCTAGTCCGGAGATAGCGACTAGTTCTATCGATTTGGCCCAACTGAGTAGGTTTTACCTGAAGACGGAGATAGAATACAGTCTCCGAAACGGTGTGTCTGTTTATGTTGATGTTGCATTGGTTTAGTTTAGTTAATTTTAATGGTTAAGGAAAATAAAATAAATACTTACTTAAGATTTTATCACTTTACAAATTTGGAAGAATTTCAGTGATTAAGCAGTTGGCTGAACTATTGAAAGTTCGGTGGAAAACAAAGGTTACGGAATGCTGTGATAGGTACTTATTTGCAAGTCATTTATAATTTATTCAACAATGCTCTGTAGACCTATAGCATCGAACTATTGCCAACTGGAAAACGTGTGGAAGGAAACGGCGATTGTTTGATTTAAATAGTCATTCCGACATTTATCTGAAGAGACTGAGGAAAGCCTCAGAATAGCAAACCCTGGCCAAGATTTCAAAAGGGCACATCCTGAGGCGTTATATTTAAAGTTTCAAAATGTGATGCGGTTTAATTTGTTATAAACGTTTCGGGAGAATTTCTGCCTCAGTCTTCACGGATATCTTTCTGTCCTAAAGAATAATGTAACAATTTTTATGCAATATTACTTCTTATAGGTCAAGCTACATGGCGTCATATACCAGAATATTACAATCTTCGTTTAGACCGACCTGAAGAACTCACACTTCACGTTAATGGGCAGTATTTTGGAAAGAACTATTTTGGGACATGCAGAAGAAGAGAGGACATTATTAACACTGGTTTTGTAGTAGGTTTTGGGCATATATATCGGGTTAAGGAACTAAGGGGCAACGTCAAATATCGACTTTGGATGCAGTGTTTTGTTTCCTAATGATGTTGTTTCAGTGCTACACTTTTGAAACATGATGCACAAGTGACAGAAGTAACACCTGAGGTACATAAAAATATGTCCAATCGGTACTTCATTAACGTGCGTGTAAACTATCCAGGTCCTGTGCAGTGCTCATTAGCATTGATGTTCACTCGAGATAGAATATTGCCTTCAGTATATTGCCCAACAAAAATAGTGGAGTTATCAGTGTGGTACTCGTGAATAAAGAGAAGGGTATACAGTATGTGATGGTAAAATTTAGCCGGCCATACTAAATTTAAGGGGAAATTTCATGAGTGTTATGTTACGACAGAGAGAGAAAGCGTGTTTCCTTACTCTGAATTTTATTGATAGTTTCATTTCGGTTATATTTTAGTGATATTTATACACAATTACAACTACTAAATACAATAAATTATTTTCGATATGACAAAAACAAAAGTAACATTAAATTTCTTCTGGGGCCTCAGATAAAAAAAAATTGTAGGTGCAGCCTTATTGCTTTGGGAGTAGAATGAAAAGATAAAAGGAATAAGGAAATTTGCTGTAAATTAACAAAATGACAAGAAAAGTATTATTTGGCTGTTTTCTTACCGTTCTGTATAATTGTTCACAAGGCTATATCGGCGTATGCCACCTTATACCTTCAACGGTAATACTGGATACTAAATTTTACAAGCAGAAGATTTCGAAAAATGAATACAAGTATGTAATTCCAAAAACAAAACACAAAAATTCTCTAAAATTATAAGTCAGTAACTGTAATTTTCTACACATACATTAAAATGCAATTACGCAGAAAACATACGTCTTGAACCAGCAAAAGAAAAAGTGACTTTGCAAGGGTGTAACCTTGGCAGTAAGAACCCATAACCCACGTAGTATACCTCTATTTTTTGAACATGTTTGAACCGAGAAGGCTCTTTCAGTGAAAACAGAGGCGGAGTCCATGCCCACAATCTTGTTTCAATAAAAATAGCTTGAATTATGCACACGTACGTAGACAGTAATTCATATGAACATAGTTTCACAAAATATAATTAAATGTTGATTATCTTTGAATCAATGATTTCAGTTCCGTACATGCTTCGATTGCAATATGACAAAACAAAAGACAAAACACATTGGTAACACTGATGTTATGGACGTAGCTTTCATATCTCATTTCTCCATGGCAGCACAAACAGCTTCATGGTAGTTCAGCTCGGTTTGAGTAAGACGAGGTGGGGGAATATCTGTAGATGGGATTGCAACCGGAACGGGAAATGGCTGTGAGCAAACGAGATGAGCTTGACAGTCTGACCTGACCTTAGTCCCTCTGACCCACAGAGGATCAGACCCAAATGATGTCTAGGTCTTTTTCGTCCTTTTGGAGTCTTATACCTCTACATACCAGACCGGCTGAAGGCGTTCTATCTTGTGTCCTCACATTGAGTTCCTGCGCATTCAATACGGACGAATCTATCAGTTGCGCAAGAGGTGTCAATAGCCAAGTTGTAAGACATGCATGATAGTCGGAAGAGAGAGAGGTCAGTATTTAGAGCAACAGGATAAGACTAAACCTACAATTGGCTAGTGTTTAACAGATCAACCTTTAAAAGTTGCTATATTTGATAGCTTGTAACTTCTGTTGGCATTTAGTCACAAATGTACAAATAATAATGTCTTCCTTGCATGTGGAGCTCTTGGGGAATTTTTATACTCATGAAACAAGAGCAGCTCTGATAAGCTAAAATGTCGACTTAGCGCTATAGGAATTAGGCTGGTATTTCTGGCATAGAAATGGACCTTAAAGTGGTATGAATAATCACACAGATTGCGCCATATAGAACGCGAACGGCTGTGACATCGAGAAGAGTGGGACAGCTGGTTTCATAACCGTGTTTTGTTATGTTGTCCAGTCTAAGTACAAGCCTTGCTGTCTTCACCTCCTGTCCACAGTACAAGTTTTTACGTACGTTATTTACCGACATTCTCAGTGTCGAGTCTATGTAAGGCCGGGGAAAAGTAGTAAATGAAAGTGGAGCAGATGGCGCAAAGAGAATTGGTAAATAAAACTAAATTACGTGGAGAAAAACCGCATCAGAGCTACTTCCTCTACATCAAATTTCACTAGATGTGTCCTGGGTTTGAACCACTACCGCCACGGTGGGAACCAGGGTGCTAACCGCAGGAGCTATTGCACGGCCAAGTTGATAATTAGGCACGAAAATGTCTGCGGAACAGGGATACACACGCATTCTTATCCTCGGAGCCAGAAGGAAGTGAGTGGTAAGCCTCACGCTTCGGCTGCTTTATCCCTGGAAAATGATCCGCAGGTGCTTATTTGATATAGGAGATGAAGCCCAGAGCCAGTCTGGACGCCATCGTGAAAAGAAAAATCACTGCAGGTGTCGGAAAACAAACGCCGGTCTTTCAGCCCATAGCCTGGTTAAAAGACTGATTGAGCTGCCTGCAGATCTCCTATCCTACAAAGTATCTGCAGACCTAACTGTGTCAAAATTAATTAAAATGGAGTAAGGTCATAAGGTTTCATTTTTGATGGCAGAAGGGTGGAAATAAATTAAGAATATTTAGAACTAACTGAAATGAGTACCAGGAATATTCTTGGGAGTAAAGGGCGGCCGGCGCGTAGGGCTGACAACCTTGCCACCATCTATGAGCCGATTGTCTAGAAAATGTGAGAACTTCAACATCTCACAACTCTATGGGCCTTCACGGCCTGTGACAGGGTTAACTTTACTATTTTTTTTTAGAATTATGAAGTCCGTTCTGACAGAGGCAGATTGCAGACTATTGTAAATACGCTAAAAATTCCTTTCGTTGCATAAAGGAAAACAATCCTTTTAGCGACTGAACAACAATATTGTGTCACTAGGGTCCAACATCAGAATTGTGGAACCAGAAGAGACGGCCATTGACAGGCAATGGCTCCAGAATCACGTTTCCATGGCAACCAAATCACGTAATCTCTGCATGCAAGAAAACAGGAAGTGTTGGAAGCGGCGTTTTCTGTGTGATCCTGTGCCGACGTTATAGCGGAAGGGTGTAAGTGTACATGGCATATACTGCTGAATATGACCGCGATAAATTGACAGACCCTTCTTCTCGTCTAAGAGGAAGCGCCACATCGACAATACTACCACCTCCTGACAGCAACTGAGCCACAGAAGTGGCTTGACGCCAAGACTCACTGGCCGACTGACCGTCGGTAGTAATGTGACATTAATTTTGTCTTGTGCTGGTTAGTTACTCTCTTGGGTTTGATGTGAGAGGGTCGCTAGCCA